>NC_133294.1:2731127-2847127 GCF_005239225.2 Populus alba | reverse complement strand
GTCAATTGAGGTCGAACTAGTTGTGGGTCCACAAGTCTTTCTAGTAACTCCTTCAAGTGATGGATATTCACCTTCCTATAGCATGCTGTTAGGAAGGCCATGGATACATTCTGCGGGAGCTGTCACCACCTCTTCGCTACATCAATGTTTAAAAGTACATTTGCCAACGTGTCCTGGTTACTGTTAAGGCTGAGGAGACTATATCGATGGTAAGAAACGTGGCGGTTCCATTCATTGAAGCAGAAGATTGTAAGGACGGAAACCTTCATGCATTTGAAATTGTGAATACCGAGTGGGTGCCCGAGAACACTGTGTTGAGGAAGCCCGAAATCTCTGAAGCCACTAAAATGGCCACTAAAAGCTTTTTGAAAAACAAGATTCCTTTCCCATACGATATGGAGCAAGGAAGGCTTGAATGGAGGGGTATAATCAAATTGAAAGCTGCAAACAGAGGTTTGGGCTTGGATATAAGCCCAAGAAAAGAGGATTACAAACGAAGCCGTTGGTGCAAGAAGGGAGAAGAGAAATGGCTAGGATTGAAGGAAGGAAGCTTGTAGAAGAAAACTTAGCCATCCCTCCAATCAGGATTCATTTCCAAAGGTCCGCAGATGTGATACAGAACCTGATGGGGGACATGGGAGACCTCTGTCAGAAGCTTTTCTTCAATGAACATAAACACTCTGGAGGAAAATCAAGTCAAGGACATTGCTAGAGAAATTTTGAATCCGAAAGGAGGATTGAAGAGCTGCCACAATTAAACCATCCACACTTTGGAAGAAGTCACCATCAAGACTTTTTGTTCGGAAGCTAGCTGAAGGGGAGAAGTTTCAGAATTTGGGAGACCCAAGAAGCTCCATTGGTTTTTAAAAAATGTAATCAAACAATGATGTTGTTGGATTATTTTTATTTTTTTTTAAATCTATGTTGTTTGCTTATTTTTTTTTCGGTTTTGTTTTTTTCATTGACAAATCAAGGCTCAAGATGTCAATTGGATTTTATTTTGTGTGAGCCAATCTTTTATTTTAATGAGATCATGCATTTTCAAAATTCATCTTGATATCTTACTATGCATTTACACATCACTTTCCGCTTTCAGGAAAACCCTGAAAGTGGATCCTCCACAAAACAAGGACCTGCACTTTACATTGAGAATGAATGGCCAAAATTTAAAGAATACATAGTGGCTGTAGAAATGATGAAGGAATGGAGGAGGAAAACATAATGGGAATCACAAAGAAGATTTAATAGACAATTTAAATTAATAGAACAACACGAACAGTGCTTGGAGGCCTGCTAAAGAGGAAACTTGAAACCATAAATGTTAGGCAATGAAGAAAATCAAACGAGAGCTGAAGATAGGGACTTTGATCATCACGCTTGCCTCCCCTGCAGCAAAGGAAGAGTTGATTAGCACTGCTCAAAGTTACGTGATGTCTTTGCTTGGTCCTACGAGGATATGCTGGTTTGGATACAGACATTGTAGCTGCCATAGAATACCACTGACTTGGAAGGATGCAAGCCGGTTAAACAGAAAGCTTAAGGAGAACTCATCCGGAGGTCTTAATCAAAGTAAAGGCGAAAATTGAAAAAAAACAATGGGAAAAAACGCTGGTTTTTTGGAAAAGTAGTGAAGTATCCACAATGGGTGTCAAACATAGTGGTGGTACCCCGCCAACCCAAAAAGGAAGGTATTCGCCAATCAGAGTTTTGCGTGGACTTTAGGGACTGTAAACCGGGCTACCCTAAAGATAATGATCCCTTTACACAACACATAGATATGTTAGTTGATAATGCAGCACATAGCTCCACATATTCCTTCATGGATATGGGTTTTCAAGGCTACAATCAGATAAGAATGGCGCTAGAAACTGGATAAGGAGAAGGAACGACTTTGATAACACAATGGGAACTTTTTTGCTACAAAGTCATGCCAATTTTGGTTTAAAGCACACAATGTTGGGGCCACTTACCAAAGGGCTATGGTGACTTTGTTTCACGACATGATGCACAAGAAGATTGAAGTATAGCGTGGATGACATGGTTGCTAAATCTAAAGAGGGAGAGAATCATGTCCAAATATTGAAGAAATTATTTGAAAGATTAAGGAAATATAAGTTGAGGCTTAACCCAGCAAAGTGTTCATTCCGGGGTGAAATCCGGTAAAGCTGTTGGGAATTTGTGGTGAGTGACAAAGGGATAGAAGTGGATCCTGAAAAAGTAAAAAGCTATTCAATCTATGCCACCCCGACCCCCCAAGACTGAGAAGGAGGTGAGAGGTTTCTTAGGAAGGTTGAATTACATCGCTCGGTTTATATCCCATTTAACCGCGACTTGTGACCGCGATCTTTCGTTTGTTGAGGAAGAAGAACCCTGGAATATGGAAATGAAGAGTGTGATAAAGCTTTTTGAGAAAATCAAAGCAGTACTTGTTAAATCCACCTCTACTTGTTCCTCCCGTACCAGAAAGGCCATTGATTTTATACCTAACAGTAACCGAAACAACAATGGGATGTGTGCTTGGGCAACATGATGAAACCGGAAAGAAGGAAAGGGCCATTTATTACCTAAGTAAGAAGTTCACGGAATATGAGTCTAGGTATACAGTGATTGAGAAGCTATGCTGCGCACTAGCATGGGCTACAAAGAGATTACGTCAGTATATGTTGTATCACACTACATGGTTAATTTCCAAGTTAGACCCATTAAGGTACATTTGTGAAAAGCCTTATCTATCTAGCCGAATTGCAAGATGGCAAGTTCTTTTGGCTGAGTATGACATATTATATATGACAAGGAAAGCCGTAAAAGGGAGTGTTATTGCCGATCATCTGGCTGACCATGCTATGGAAGATTATGAGCCGTTAAACTTTGACTTTCCCGATGAAGATGTGTTTGCAATCGAGGAAGAGAAATCAGATTGGTGGGTTATGTACTTTGATGGTGCTGTAAATGTATGTGGTAACGGAGCGGGGGCAGTGATAATCTCTCCTGATAAGAAGCAGTATCCGGTTTCAGTTAAGCTGCAGTTCGGGTGCACCAACAACACGACTGAGTATGAAGCTTTCATTCTTGGTTTAGAGGCTGCATTAGAGATGAACATCAAAAAGATAGATGTGTATGGAGACTCAATGCTGATCATTTGCCAAGTAAAAGGAGAATGGCAAACCAAAGAAGAGAAGTTAAGGCCTTACCCAGAATACCTTTCTTAGCTAGCTAAAGAATTTGAGGAAATAGAGTTCACCCATCTGGGAAGGGAAGGGAACCAGTTTGCAGATGCTTTGGCCACACTAGCATCTATGGCCAAGATAGACTTTGGGCACAAGATACAACCAGTACACATCAATATCAAAAATAACCCCGCTCATTGTTGCTCAGTCGAAAGAGAAGTGGATGGAAACCCGTGGTACTATGATATCAAGAATTTCATCCAAAACCAGGCATATCCCATGGGGGCATCCAAAATCGACAAGAAGACCTTGAGAAGGTTGGCAATGGATTTTTATATGGATGGGGAGATTTTGTATAAGAAATCATCTGACGGGACTTTGTTGAGATGTTTGGATGAATTTGAGGCAAAAAGCACGATACAGGAAGTCCATGAAGGGATTTGCTCAACTCATGCTAGTGGACATGTGATGGCCAGGAAGATACAAAGAGTCGGGTACTTCTGGATGACGTTAGAGAAGGATTGTATCGATTATGTCCGGAAGTGTCATAAGTGCCAAGTATACAGTGACAAAATCAATGCTCCTCCAGCTCCTCTGTTTAATTTAACATCTCCATGGCCCTTCGCGATGTGGGGAATTGATGTGATTGGACCGATAAACCCAAGAGCCAGCAATGGTCATAGGTTTATTCTCGTGGCTATCGACTACTTCACAAAATGGGTAGAAGCTGGGTCATTTGCTCATGTGACACAAAAAGTGGTGAAGAAATTTATTGAGAGAGATTTGATATGTCGGTATGGTCCACCAGAAAAGATTATAACAGATAATGCTCAAAATTTCAACGGCAAGATGATAATAGAGCTCTGCACTAAATGGAAAATCAAGCATTCCAATTCTTCGCCATATAGACCAAAGATGAATGGTGCGGTAGAAGCTGCTAACAAGAATGTCAAAAAGATTATTCAGAAGATGGTAGTCACCTATAAGGATTGGCATGAGATGTTGCCATTTGCCCTTCATGCATATCGCACCGCAGTTCGGACCTCAACAGGAGCCACCCCGTACATGTTGGTATATGGAATGGAGGGGTGATGCTTTAGAAGTAGAAATCCATCATTGAGAGTGTTATTAGACTCTGGGCTGGAAGAGTTAGAATGGGTAAGGGTTAGATATGAACAGTTGAATCTGATCAGTGAAAAGAGGATAGCCGCGATCTGTCATCATCAACTCTACCAAAGAAGGATGGCTAAATCATATGACAAGAAGGTTCGGTCTCGAGGATTCCACAAAGGAGATCTTGTACTAAAGAAAATATTACCTTTACCTGGAGAAGATCAGAGTAAATGGGCACCTAACTACCAGGGGCCTTACGTGGTGAGGAAAGCATTCTCAGGAGGAGCTTTGTTACTATCTAGAATGGATGGAGAAGATCTAGTTAGGCCTGTGAATTCCGACTCTGTAAAGAAATACTACGCTTAATGTATTTCGTAATTTCCCAGTCAATAAATAAATTTCGGCCATGAAATTCTCTTTGTAAAGAGTCCTTTTATATATATAACATATGATCTCATAGCATTTGAAATTTTTTGCTTAAAAGAACTTTTTTATGGCATGACTAAGAAAATGACTCCATCAATTGGAGAACCAAATCAAATCTGCTTGACATATAGTTGCACATCACACTAGGGGGCAAAAGGTGCACGAAGTGCACATAAGGGTCCATAGTAAACCCAAGCCAAAAAGGGGTATCATAATAAAAACTTCTAAAAAAGCTTCTTTTATAAGATTGGCTAATTGCATTAAAAGTTTCAGTCTTCATGAACAAAAACCAATTTTTGTTTCCTTTGACACAAAGCTCAATGGAGCAAGAAAGGGCCCCATAAGGAACCAGAGATCTCTTCACTAAAAGGATATGAAGGATATTTCGGTTCGTGAGAAAAGCTTGAAACAAGAGCGAAGAGGTTTATGATGAAAGGGGGACCTATGTTTCCAAGATAGGTAACAAAAACATACATGCATATTAACCATAATACATTGCTTTCAACATTTGTCAGATCGGGGTTTCATCACCATTTCTCAGGTAGTGCGTTTTCTAACCCTACCTCTTTTCGAGTGCGCCGTTTGAGCCCTCACTTCTTGGGTAGTGCGTTTTCTAACCCTACCTCTTTTCGAGTGCGCCGTTTGAGCCCTCACTTCTCGGGTAGTGCATTTTCTAAACCCTACCTCATTTCGAGTGCGCCTTTGAGCCCTCACCAACATTTTCCTTGGTTAGGTCACCCATCACAATGAGACCATATTTTTTTTCTGGGTAGGTCACCCATAAGAATGAGACCATTCTCCATTTTTTTTACCTGGGTAGGTCACCCATAAGAATGAGGCCATTTCTTCCCCTGGGTAGGTCACCCAAAGAATGAGACCACTCTTCCTTTTTTCTTTAGGTAGGTCACCCATCACAATGAGACCATATTTTTTCTGGGTAGATCACCCATAAGAATGAGACCATTCTCCATTTTTTTTTTTTTACCTGGGTAGGTCACCCATAAGAATGAGGTCATTTCTTCCCCTGGGTAGGTCACCCAAAGAATGAGACCACTCTTCCTTTTTTCCTTGGGTAGGTCACCCATCACAATGAGACCATATTTTTTCTGGGTAGGTCACCCATAAGAATGAGACCATTCTCCATCTTTTTTTTACCTGGGTAGGTCACCCATAATAATGAGGCCATTCTTCCCCCTGGGTAGGTCACCCAAAGAATGAGACCACTCTTTCCCTTTTCCATTCGGGCAGGTCACCCATCATAATGAGATCACACACACATTTTTTTGTATTGGTTATGGGTAAAGGAATCGCCAGATGGGATTCCAGATTAAAGGAAATCACCAGATGGGATCTCGGATGGATTTCCATGTTGATCAAACTAAAGTAAGAATTCAGAGGATCGCTGGATAAGGATCTCGAGATGACTAAATTTTGATCATAGTTTTTGGGCTAAGGAGGATTGTTGTAAAGGATAAAGTTTTAGATCAATCAAACTTCGACCAGATCAGTTTCGGGAGTTCCGTTTTGGGTTTATCTTTATAACACTTACTACGCAAAACCCATGCTCCGTAAGTATTATAAAGAGGGGGCATCTGTTGTAACCCATTTTTGGGTCCCCATGAAAAATAAAATAAATAGCCAAAAGAGGTTAGAAAAATAACAGGAGGCAGAAGGGCTCGGAAAACAGTCAGAAAATTTTGTCAAGGAATTTAAAAGCACAAGGATTGATTTTTTGACAGTATATTCTTGAAGGATGAAAGCCCTATTGAGAAGGAAAATTTGAATTTTGAGGAGAAAAGCCCAAATTTGGATGTTTATGGACTTGATTGGATTTTTATGGACTTAATTGGATTTTTATTTTAATTTATAAAGGATTTCATTGCAAGAAAAATTAATTTTTAAGTCAATTTGGGCTTTAATTAGAAGAAATTTAAGTTTTGGGGCCAAAATTTATTTTTTAGGAATTTATTGGGTCAAATCAGGGGCTTAATTGCATAAATATTGAAGTTTAATGGCCAATTAGGGACTTAAATAAGAAAATCCGAAACCAGGGACCAAATTGGAAGAGGCGCGTAAATGGAGGGGCTGCAATTATTCAGTTGCACATGCGTGGCCTCGTCCCTCCATCTTTGTGCATAAGCCCTTACTGACTCTTGGCTTCTCTTTTCCATTGACACAAGGCTTGTTCGATCTGGAGCAATTTCCAAATTGAACTTGTATTGCTTAAGGAAAGCCTCCACTAAATCCTTCCATTTCTTAATCCTGGCATTATCCAGCCTCATGTACCAACTTAACGCCGACCCCGATAGACTGTCTTGGAAAAAGTAGATAAGTAACTTATCGTCATGAATCACCTCAGCCATCTTATTGCAATAAGATCGAAGGTGAGTGTTTGGGCATTCCAACCCAGTGTACTTTATAAACTCCGGTATCCTAAAATCTTTTGGTACCGTGATGTTAGGTACCAAGCATATTTCAGACGCTCGCATGGGGTCAAACCAATCATTTCCCTCGACTACTCTTAACCTTTCTTCCAAGGCTGATATCTTATCATCGTTCATAAAACCAGTGGACCTATTATCGAAAGGCCCATCTGCTGTTAAATCTACAGTGATGTGAGCTTGAGGGGACTGAATGGGAATGGCAGGTGCAAAGTGCTGCTCCGTCACTGAATCTGCCCCCAAGTTCTGAGATACCCCCGGGGCATGAGCTGGCGGTGCTCCTATAAGTGGTTGGGTAGACGTTCCCTCCCTGTTCTTGGCTCTTAAAAGTTGCTCAAGCAGATTGGTCATTCCAGAAACTTCATTCCTTACGGATTCCAATTCACTTTGGTAGCGGGATTCTAGAATGGCCCTCTCTTCATTCTCCATTCTTGATCTTAGCCTAGTGTAGTGGACTTTGGAAGGGGGACCTATGTTTCACGATCTAAAATGCATATGATAATTTAAAAAACAAAATGCGTGATGAAATGTGATGCACAAGTGATGCGCGATGAGTATAATATTTCAAATAAGATACATAACCTAAGGACAAGCTCTATTTATTAAGTGAGAGTGGGTAGTTTTTCTATCTGGTCTTGAAGGGTCTCATATCTGCCCAGTGACGTTCTTCGTAAAGAAGTATGGGGGCGTTGCAAGGAACAGTTAAGACACGTATGCCCACCATTACCAAGCAGGCACTCAGATATGAGTTGGGTGTTTCACGCATTTAAACCCTGACCAATAGTCCTAGGGTAAATCGCTAATTCCCCACTTAACTTAAAGCTTGTGTGTGCTTTTCAAAAATAAGGCAAGTGATGCATGAGACAATTGTATACAATGCATGAATAATATGCGTAGAATAAAAATAAATACGCGAATAAAAGGAAAGACATATTAACAATAAACATACAACAACACAAACAAATCAGACAAAAACAAAGCTTAGTCTACAAGGTCCCCAGTGGAGTCGCCATTCTGTCGCACGTGTGCGGCGTCGCGGCGAAAAATCATGTTTTTCCATTTTCTTAATCTACAATGTAAATCTATCTATATCTATGGGGATACAAGAAAATATTGTCTTTTATTGGTAGAAAATGGAATGGGAGTCGCCACCTAGTATTTTGGTCACTAGGAACCCTAACTGGTCTCAGAGATCGGGTACGGAGACTGGTTGCGTAAAGGGAAGGTATTAGCACCCCAAATACGCCCTACCTAAGGTAAGCTGCATTGTTTTATTGTCTGATAAAAACTAAGGTGTTATTGTGTTTTTCTAGTTGTTGGTCTGTCTATGGTTCAAGAAAAATCCTCCTCGGTAAGAAGGTCTTTATCTTATCGGGTAAAAACCTAACCGTTCTAACGTCTGTACCAAAACTTTATTAATAATATTTAGGAATACGTTTTACGTATAAATTCATAATCCCAAATACTAAAAGAAAACAGAAAAAGATTTTTTGAATTTTTGAAATATTGGCCTAGTTCTCATGGCTTGAATAAACTGGTTATTAAAGCCAAAATGCATGTTAATACATATATTGTTTTGAAAATTTCCTTTGTTGTATGAAAATATGATGTTATAATATTTATATATATATATATATATTGGAGAGACTAGGCCGTATTTTAAAACAAAAACATTTTTTTGAAAATATTATTTTTTTTTATGCTTTGACGAAAATCGGATATTTTAATACTGAGCTTGTATCCTTTATGGTATAAAAATACAACCCAATATTAACCCACTTTGATAAAAATATGCAGAAAAATCAACAACATTTTTAGGGACTTTTTAGAATTTTTTTGAAAGCAAAAACATTTTTTATTCTGAAAATCTTTGATATTTTGACGAAAACCGGGTATTTTTAACACTGGTTTTGTATCTTACGGTATAAGAATACAAACCAACATTAAACCACTTTGACAAAAAATATGCAAGAAAATCAACAATATTTTTTTAAGATTTTTCAAAATATTTTTTTATTTATATATATATATATATATATTATATAATATACTATAATATATAATATAATAATACACACACACACATAATTCACGTCCTCTTCACACATATTAATATAATATATATATATATATATATATATATATATATATATATATATAATTCACGTCCTGCGTGAACAGTAGGACGGTGAATTATATTTCACGCCTACTGTTCATGCAGTGAACAGTAGGTAAGAAGGAAGAAGAAGAAAAGGAGGAAGAAGAAGAAGAAAAGGAGGAAAGGAAGAGGAAGGAGGAGGAAAGGAAGAGGGGCTCACTTGGCCGAAGGGGTTGTGGCTGTTGTGAGGAGGTGGTTCAGCCGGTGGTTGCAGCGGTGGAGTTGGAGGAAGACGGCGTCGATTTCCTGTTGCAGAGGAAGAAAGAAGAAGAAAAATCTGCAGAAATTGGGTGAAAATGCTGGTTTTTTGGCTGACTTTGGACCCAAATTTTTCAACCCTCAGATCATCAAATCCGACTCTATTTATAGGCTGTGGAAGAGGGCAATCTTTTCTACGTTGGGAAAAAATTTCAGCCCTTGATTCAGTTGGGAAGCATCTCAACCGTTGGCTCAAAGTGTGCAGCTCGAGCTGCCAAATTTGGCAGCTCCAGGCTGTGAACTGCCCGAGGTGGCCACTTTGAGCCACTCACCGGAGCCATTTATAACTTTTTCGACCAGACCTGACCATTCTCCGGGATAAAGGGGTTTCATATGGACAGGTTGGTGTATGTTGTGTCGGATTTGGAGGCCACACGAGCCGGAAAACGCGCCTGGAAAGCAGCCACTCAGGCAGCTTTTTGAGGAAGAAAGTGAACAGTAATTTAAGGCACCTTTTCCAAATTGGTCCCTAGTTTCGGATTTTCTCAATTAAACCCCTAATTGGCCATTAAACTTCAATATCTATTCAATTAAGCCCCTGATTTGGCCTAATAAATTCCTAAAAAATATATTTTGGCCCCAGAACTTAAATTTCTTCTAATTAAAGCCCAAATTGACTTAAAAATCAATTTTTCTTTCAATCAAATCTTCTATAAATTCAAATAAAAATCCAATTAAATCCATAAACATCCAAATTTGGGCTTTTCTCCTCAAAATTCAAATTTTCCTTCTCAATAGGGCTTTCATTCTTTAAGAATATTTGTCAAAAATTCAATCCTTGTATTTTTAAAATTCCTTGACCAATTTTCTGACTGTTTTCTGAGCGCTTCTACCTCCTGTTATTTTTTCTAACCTCTTTTGGCTATTTATTTTATTTTTCATGGGGACCCAAAAATGGGTTACAACAAACGCCGCCCGGAGCCGCCGTCCACGAGCCACGCCACCGCAGCCCCGCCAGCAAACCACCGTCTCCAGCCCCGCCAGGTATGCTCTATCCCCTGCATTTTTTTTTTTTCTCTTCTGCTGTAGGTTTCGTCTCCTGCATGCAGAATTGTTCTGCATGCAGGGGACGGGGGGGGAATTAATTCCCCTCGTTCTGTTTTCTCTTCTGGGCCAGACGGGTTCTGGCCCAGAAGCATGTATATGGGCTAGAAGGATTCTGGCCCAACCCGGCGGTCTGGGCCGAGTCCGGCCTAGGCCAAGTTATTTTTTTCTTGGGCCGAGATCGGCCCATTCACTTTTCTTGGGCCGATCCCGGCCCAATGACTTGTGGGGCTGAGCCCGGCCCAGTTAGTTGGGTCGGCCCAGCCCCTTAATATTTAATATATAATTATATTATATTATTATATTATATAATGTGTGTGTATATATATATATATATATATATTTTAAATCTAAAAAATGTTGTTGTTTTCTTTTCATATATATATATATATATATATTTAGGGGGTTTTTTTTTTTTTTTTATATATATATACTGTAGAGGTATAAATTCAGTATTTAAAATATCTGATTTTCGTCGAGACACCCGAAATTTTCAAAGATAAATTTATTTTTTTTTTGCTTTCAAAAATTTCTAAAATTCCTTAAAAATATTGTTGATTTTTCTTCGTACATCTTTTTAAAATGACTTAATATTAGTTTGTATTTTTATGCTGTGGAGATACAAATTCAGTATTAAAAATACCCGATTTCGTCAAAAAAAAATATTGTTTTAAAAAAATATATATATTCTTGCGTGTTGCATACGGCCAATACTCTAACATGTTTTGAATATTATTTTTATAAAAAAAATATATTGGAAGCTTCGAAAGTGTGTTTTCGCATAGATTTCTTAAACACAAATTATTTTCTTGCATTTCTGGATTTTACAACATGTTTGTAAAACTCCAAAGGGTATTGGCCAATATTCCAAAAACTATAAAAATCTTATTTTTGGAGAGGGAATTTATTTATTATTTACCGGTAATGTTTGGATAAAGAAATCCTTAAAAGGATGAATATCCAAAATATTATTGGGAGTAATAAATCCGCACACATTCTTGAAAGAAGCCTTGATTATAATCGAGGACATTTCAAAATTTAAATTTTTTATTATTATTATTCCACGATTTATGAGTCGCAAACTTTTGAAATACTAAGGGAAAAATGAGCTTTCAAAGCACATGGAATCTCCTTAGATTTCTATCCAAAATCAATTGACGAGCTTGGAAAATATCAACACCATAGCAATTGTAGAGCAAACCAAACACCAAGCAGCTTACCTTAGGTAGGGCGTACTAGGGGTGCTAATACCTTCCCTTTACGCAACCAGTCCCTTGCCTTAGAATCTCTGAAAGACCAGTTAAGGGTTCCTAGTGACCAAAATACTAGGTGGCGACTCCAAAGAACCAAATCAGCAAAACAGAACAAAACGAAAGTCGCCAGTCGAATGTCGCAAATCAAACTTTTTTGTTTGTTTTTTTTTTGGGGTGCGACAGTCTAGTTGATTGACTGATCTGTGGCTCTAGAACAAGATTTGCACTTAATAAAATTAGGATGATTTTGAAGCTATTGGGTTTATACCAAGACTACAAGATTTATACTTAATAAAATTTGCATATTTCACAATATATAAAAGTTTGGGCACATCAATTTTTTAGTATCTTAGACTGAGAGATTTCATTATGAATTTTGTAATATATAAATTTTCTTTTAGTCTATTCCCTTTCAATAACATGCTTTTAGTTTATTCAATAATACTATGACCTCACTTAACTCTAACTTGATAATAAACACTTATGCAATTACCTATAATTTACACAAATAAGTTGTGTGCCCATTCCATATGTGTGCTTTTACTGTAAGTTATAAACTACTAAATTCACTTTCTTGGTTATTGTTAGGATTGCAAGATGTGTGCTTTTGCAAATAGTTTAGGCTTCCAGATGGGCATCCTTGTGTGCTTGTAAATGCTGGTAACAAGTGCTGATAAAATACGTACAAATATTTATTCGAAATAGCCTGGGGAGTTGATTTCTGGGAAATAACTTGAAAAAATGCTTTGACGAAGAAGTAACATGATAATATATAAATACTTCAACTAATTGGTGTGTTACAGAATCTTGAATTATCGACAGTTGATCTTTGAAATTGTTTTCTTTGCTAGATTCAAAATGGCTAATGGGAAACATCAAGAACCCTCGTCTTCACGGTCTTCTCGTTGCAAATATCAAGTGTTCTTGGGTTTCAGGGGCAAGGACACCCACAAGAACTTTACTGATCGCTCTTCACAGCCCTTGTTCAAGCAGGGATTCACACATTTAGAGACGATGATGAAATTAGGACTGGAGAAAATATCAAGTCAGCTCCGACAGACAATACAACAATAAAAAAATTATGGAGGAATCTTGGAGAATAGTACGTCATTGTAATGGACTTCCATTAGCCCTTTGTGCTATTGGTTCTTCATTATTTGGTAAAAGTAGGAAAGTATGGGAAATCGCATTACATGAAATGGAAGTAATTCCAAATTGTCAAGTTCAAAATGTTCTTGCAAAAAGTTCCAACTCTCCTGATGATGATTATCAAAAGAACTTACTCATTGATATTGCTTGTTTATTTAATGAAATGGATAGAGATCATGCAATTAGGACACTTGATGGGCTTGGTATAGGTGGACGATTTAGGATTGACTATCTCATCAACTGATGTCTCGTAGAAATTGTTAAAATAAAAAATGATAAAAAGTTATAAATGCATCAACTCGTAAGAGATATGGGAAGGGAAATTACTCGTCAAAGTTGAGAATAATGGAATGTGTTGGGTTGTGCCTTAGCCAACCTTGCTATTTATATAGAGGCAGCATAACACTGCAGTAACTGTAATAATTACAACATCCTATATTAGAATCCTATTCTGATAGATACATGAGTAACTGTAATGATTACAACATCCTATATTAAAATCCCTCAAACTGATGAATCTCCTAATTTCACGAAACCGCGATAGAGAAAACAAATTGGACAGTGGCCTGTTTAATAACTGGATTGAAGGTTTCAGAATAATCAATACATTCCTGCTGGGTAAAACCTCTAGCAACAAGGCGCGCTTTATAGCGCTCAATACTACCATCAACACGACGTTTGATCCGATATACCCATCTACTGCCAACAACATTCATCGAAGGATGAAATGGAACCAAAGACCAAGTGCGATTTTCGTGTAAAGCGGCGATCTCATCACACATAGCATTATGCCAAACTGCATACCGGTCAGCATCAGAGAATGCAAAAGGCTCAGAAGAGGGAGAATACAGTACCCGTGTGGAGGTAGAAGTAGTGGCAGCCGAAGCAACCAGATTAGCTGTTTTTGGTTGCCGCGGTCTAAGAGTCATAGGATGTCTGTTGTGTGTTGATGGAGATGCAGGGGAAGACGGTTGTAGCGAGGAGACTTGTGGAAGCTGATAAGAAGACAAATCAACCATAAGGCTCAGGAGATTGTGCTGCACTAGGTTGGCAGTAGGTTGTTGGCCATAACCTCGCTGCTGGAATTGAGGGCAATGGGGAGCTGTATGGCCAAAATTCTGACACAGTTGGCAGCGTGGATTCTACCCCCTATTGCGCTGTCAAGAGCCTTGCCTATTGTCACCGAAGGATGAGTTTTGGAAGCTGCGGTGATCAGGTCTAGAGCCGGCAAAACGGTTGCCTTTGCTGTTGGACTGGTTAGGATGCCAGCCACCGTTGAAGCGGCCCCTGCTACGGTCAGAATTGCCAAAAGTCTGGCGCTGTGCAACAAGAGCAGAAGATGGAATGCTAGTGTGGGCAGCAGAGGAGCATGTATGGTAGCAGAAGATTTGTGAAGAAATTCATGTGTGAGGAGATGGCTGTGAAGATCTGCATATGATAAAGGTTCAGCCTTGGTAATAAGACTGGTAACTAAGTCTTTAAACTCTCCCCGAAGACCACGAAACACATATAAATTGAAATCTTCAAGCGAAATTGGCCGACCAGCAACGACTAATTCATCAAATAAGGCCTTCGCTTTTTGCATAAATTGAGTTACTGATTCATCACCCTGTCAAAGATCCTGAAGAGAGCCATGAAGTTGCATAATATAAATAATTGGTGTTTGTTAATTTGAGGGAGATGACTTGATGAGTGTGAGAAAGGGAGATCATGCTTGCGGCAGTAGAGGCAGCAGACGTGGGCTGCAAGAGGAGGCGTTCACCAGCCATGGCAGAGGAGAATACAGGTTGTGACGCAAAAGAGGAAAGCAGAGGAGGCGCTGCAAGAGAAGAGGGTTGCACTGTCGGAGAAGAAGAAAGCTGGACTGCTGGTGCTGCAGAATTTAAAGATGTATGTGGCGGCTATTCCATTGAAGAAGGGAGGCTGGGAGGCTGTGAAAAAAATAGGTTTAATTTATTTTAGGGTTTTGTGGCTCTAATACCAAGTTGAGAATAATGGAATGTGTTGGGTTGTGCCTTAGCCAACCTTCCTATTTATATAGAGGCAGCAGAACACTGCAGTAACTGTAATGATTACAACATCCTATATTAGAATCCTATTCTGATAGATACATGAGTAACTGTAATGATTACAACATCCTATATTAGAATCCTATTCTATAACAGTCAAGAATCACCCGAATGTCAAAGAATATGGCATCACATGGAAGCTTTTACAATTTTGAAAGAAACAAGTGTAAGAGTAACTGGTTTTGTTTTCCTATCTACATGGTATTTAGGTGTCTTAAAATGTTCATGCTTTTAATTTCTTTTCTCATTTACTTTCAATATTTTGGAAGCATGATGCTGAAAAATTGTGT
Source organism: Populus alba (assembly GCF_005239225.2). Classification (NCBI taxonomy): domain Eukaryota; kingdom Viridiplantae; phylum Streptophyta; class Magnoliopsida; order Malpighiales; family Salicaceae; genus Populus; species Populus alba. The sequence goes on along the minus strand of NC_133294.1, from coordinate 2,831,759 downwards.
GGCCTTACCTTGTATATGCATGAATCAGTACAGAATTTGTTTGTACTTGATTCAATGTTTCGCCTGCAACCGCTGCAAGCTTAACCTCTTTTAACAATGTTTTCTTCCTACACTCCTCTCTCAATAGTGGATTTCCAAGTTTTTCTTGGGGGAAGAAGTACAAATTGACAGAACAAGTTTACTTCTTATCCTCAGCACGTATGCATTCAGAAAGATGCAAAATGTAAAATTTCTCCAGCTAAGTTATACAAGTTCTATGGAAGTTATGAGCACTTTTCCAAGAATTTGATGTAATTATGTTGGCATGGATTCCCTTTGATCTGTCATATTGGACATCGCGGCGATCGTGTAAAAATTAAATCTCAAAGGAAAAAGAACAGACATTTAGTATCTTGTTTTTTTTGATGAGGAATGGTTTTGCTTGAGGAGTTGTCATCTAATATTATGGTCACTAGAAACCCTAACTGGTCAACAAAGATTATATAGTATAGGACTGGTTACGTGAAAGAGAAGATATTATAACCCCTTAAATGTCTTGCCTATGATAGACTGCATTGCTGATTTTATCTTAAATTGTTAAAAATTTGTTGGTTTATGCTTTGATGGTTTGCTTGTAATCTTCCTTACTCTAGTGTCTATGAATAATTAACTACGAATATTTTCAACTTTGGCTTTAGTAAATATTACGTAGCTAGAAAATAATAATAACAAAATATAACAAAATAAATTTAAATAAATATTTTTATTCATGACTCTAATACAGTAAATACACCAATAAAACAAATTTATTTTTTATGCATGCATGCATGCATATATTTATTTTATTTTATTTTACTTGTTTTCATTTTTTATTTTTTTTTATTTTTATTTTTATCTTTATTTTTTTGGGTTAGGTCTAGCTCAGCTTGTATGGCTGGGCTGGACCCAGCCAGCCCAGAGCGAGTGACCAGGCAATTTTTACCCGCAAGCATGCATGAATAGTTCACGCACGCTTGCTACAGTTACCATGTAATTAAATCTCTAATACACAGGGTTGGTGAATTATTTTGAAAAATTGGACACTTACCTAGGAGTAGGATGAAGGCGATGGCATGTTGTTCCTCCTTTTGTTTACTTTTCCTCTGGTTCTTTCTTTTCTTTTGCTTTCTCTCGGTGCAACCTTTGCCTATGTTTGTTTTCCTCTGTTTTTTTTAGTCTCCCCGTATATGCTCTGTTCTTCTATGCGGATTCTGTGTTTCCTACTTTCATTCCCTCTCCTCTGTTCGACTGTTTTTTTTCTTTGTCCTCCCAGTGTTTCTACCTCTGTTTCCTTCTCGAGTTCTTTTGGTTTTCCTTAGTCCCCTGGTTTGTTCCCTTTTCCAGTTCTTCCCTCTGTATTTTTTGGTCTTCTCAAGCAATAACAGCAGTGGCTGCTGAAAATGGAGCTTTTGGAGCTGCCACCAAAGAAGAAGACAAGGGCGTCCCTTTAGTTTTTCACTGATGTTCGTTCTTTCTCTCTGTTTTTCTCTTCAATCTCTTCTCTGTCATCCCTTGTTTCTCTCTTCTGTTTTTTTTTTATATATTCTTCTTTACGTTTCTCCTTCCCCCAGTTCTTTCTCTGTCATCCCTTTAGCTTTTGGAGCTTTTGGAGCTGCCACCAAAGAAGAAGACAAGGGCGTCCCTTTAGTTCTTTCTCTTCTGTCTTTCTCTGGCTTTTTATATAGCCAGAGAATGCCATGCAGTCGACTCTAAATAATGAGGCGACCGACCGTTGTTATTGCAGGAGTAATTGGGATCGTGGGGAGTCTGTTTCTGGTTTGGTTCGCTGAAGAAGATGAACAGTGTTGATGGCCATTTTCGTTTGGGTCTGATGTTTTGAAAGCTTTGTAAGCAAGCCCCCTGGATAAACTTTAATTGGACTCCTACATCTCAACGCCATTTGCAAATGGGTTCTTGGATTTTAATTTCTTGCAATTTTAACTAGAATCAACCCTAAACTTTGATATTTATTTAATTAAGTTCCTGATTTTATTAATTAACTAATTTGAAGTTCAATTAAGTCCCAAACTTATCAATTCCTCAATTAAATTCTTAATTTGGTTAATAAAAACCAATACAAAGTTTAATTAAATCCCAAAACTTGTACTTGCTGTTAATCCAAATTTTAATTCATTCTTCATTTATTTTTTTTTTTCAAGGAAAATAATAATAATAAATTAAAATAAAAGGGTTGGTTTTTACATGATCCAAACCAAAGCACTTCTGCTTAGAGAAGCTTGTGGCTCTTTATCTAATCCAGAACCAGTCTAATTGTTGCTTGGAAAGGCAAACCGTTATGTATCTAGTCTCTTTTATTTTCAATGGACAGCAACCGATTTCAAGTGCTTTCACAGTCTCTTCCAAAATTTAAAATTCTTGATCTCCGTTGTTCATTTTATAAGTTCTGCTTTATTTAAACTCTACGTTTTTGTTCTTGTATATCTAGAAAATTTTCCCTTTGCTCATTTTATAAATTCTGCTTTGATGGAACAGATACAACTTTAGGGCAACAGATTCAACATTGTCCTTGAATATGATGAAAATGAGATGTTAATGTGGTTTCACGAGGAGGAAGAACAGGAGTGGCTACTTTAGAAAGAGTTTGTAGAGTACTTGTCATTCAAAATATCCAGTGGATATGTGGCTTTGATCTATTCATATGGTTTTCTGTTATGTCATTATGCAATCCTTATCGTCTGGGTTTCTTACCCCTTAATTTTTCGATAGAATTTTTGGCCGAAATGATGTGAATTGTTGGGATGACTTGTCTTAAAAATTACAATCCACCCTTTCTCTCTCAATTTTAAAACCATGCCCATGTATTGGGCCCAGTTGTACACATTCCGACTTTCTGCACGGAAAATTCCTCACGCGGAAACGTTCCATACCATAGAAAGAGAGTGGACTTGTAGGGATGACTTGTCTTAAAATTACAATCCACCCTTTCTCTCTCAATATTAAAACCATTCGCCCATGTCTTGAACCGGTAGGAACTTGAGTGTATTTGTTTTTGAGGTAGTTTTTATAGTTATAGTTTGAAAAATATAAATTTTAAAAAAGTATGATTAATTAAAGTTAGTTGAATTTAGATATGTGTTTGGTAAAAATTATGATTGAAGTTTAGGTAAGAAAAAAAGATACAACAAGAATTACAGGCCCTTGTAAACTTTCCAACTCAGATATGGAGAGCCTTATCCTCCACGTGCCTTTTTCTTACTGGTGGGTGAAGAAAGAAGAACCGTGTGAGTTGATGGGAGGGATTATGTGTTGTGTGTGTGTCTAATGTCCCTTTTGGTAATTATACCACAGCGACTTCTAAGGCTGACTTTATAGCATCTCCAACGTAATATTATTTTAGTTTTTTTTATGTTTATTTTACATATTTTAGAAAAATATTAAATAAAATGTTTTTTCTTTTCCACAAATATTATTTTTACATATCTTTTAAAAACATCAAAACCAACAAAATAAAGCCACAAAAAAATAAACCAATTAAATAAAAACGATTGGTGTCCAAATAAAGGCGATTGGTGTCCAATGGTTGCATGAAGAGGAAGGAAATGATTAATCAAACAAAGAAACTTTTTTTTTTCTTTTCTTTTCGGGGTTTGAAGATTTGTGTTGAGGAATGAAAATTTGGATTGTTTATCTATTTATTAATTAGGGGTTAGTTTTGATGGTTGATTTTAAGTGGAAACTGAAATTACTGATAAAGTTACATAAAAAGAAAATGCTTTATTATTGCTTCATAGAAACTGTGTTGTTAATATGTGATGCTAGACCACAACAACAAGCAGGTTAAGAGCAATGCATGGTTCTATTCATAGCCCTCTAAGCCTGATTTAGTATAAAAACAGTCATGACAAAAATAAAAGAGGCCATGACCCACATCATACCTAGTAAAACAAATTTATAACCTAACTTTTGCGAAACTAAATAATCGTAAGAATTTGAATTGAGAGCAGGATAAAAAATAAATAATTTACTGTGTTTCTTTTCAGATCAGTTCAAGTTGTGACTCAAATAAAGATGCAAGCACTAAATCAAAATATATACATTCCTTTCAGTGCTTAAGAATAAAAACCCAATTAAAGCGAGCACAAACAACAAATGTATAGTGCATACTGTATAGAATTGATTTTAGAGCATTCAAAACAGCAACTGAGACATCTAGGGTTACTGGGCATCATTTTTTCTATATTATTCTAGACAACTAAAGTGAAAAATACAATAAATTAAATAGATGATAAAGCTAGGAAAAATACGAGCAGCCATTAGTTAGTTAATTAATTAATTAAAAAGAAAAATACAAAATTAAAACTCACTATGATAGAACTGATTCAACAAAAGAGTAGTGGAGATTGTGGAGTATCATGTGATCTTGCTTAGAAGAAGAGAAAAGGCCAACCGGATAGTGGATAGGTTATGAAAAACATCGATATGTTTTTGAGAGGTTTGATTGGTTTTAAAGTTCAATTGATTGGTGTGTCAGGTTGTTTTGGATCTCTATGTTCTTAAGTCTAAGGAGAGGGAGAGGTTGAGAGGCGAGAGGGGGCGGGTGCAGGTAGCTAGGGTTACTAGGCAAATCAAGCGAACAGTCTATGTGTTTCTAAGTGACGATGGAAATACAAACTGTTTTGGATCTCTGTTTTTCTATTTTTTAACTCTAAGGAGACTGGAGAGGAAGGGGCGAGAGGGGGCAAGTGCTCTGGTATTAGGGTTAGCGGAGAGGCAAGAGGCAAAATTTTCTATTTATATTATAATACCTTTTTTTTAACTGATTCGGTTTGGTTCGGGTTAACAGGTTTCTGCATTGTAAAATTAAAAACCGAACCAAACTGAGATTTATTTTAAATATTCTAATTAATTTAATCGGTTTTTTTTCGATTCGGTTTTTTCTATTAATGTTTTTTTCGGTTTTCAACAGATTCAAATGATGCAACAAGAATTACAGGCCCTAGTAAACTTTCCAAGTCAGATATGAAGAGCCTTATCCTCCACGTGCCTTTTTCTTACTGGTGGGTGAAGTAAGAAGAACCGTGAGAGTTGATGGGAGGGATTATGTGTTGTGTGTGTCTCTAATGTCCCTTTTGGTAATTATACCACAGCGACTTCTAAGGCTGACTTTATAGCATCTCCAACGTAATATTATTTTAGTTTTTTTATGTTTATTTTACATATTTTTTAAAAAATATTAAATAAAATGTTTTTTCTTTTCCACAAATATTATTTTTACATATCTTTTAAAAACATCAAAACCAACAAAATAAGGCCACAAAAAAATAAACCAATTAAATATAACCATATAAAAAAAAATAACATCAAACATATTAAAAAAATAAAATATTATATTTATACTATTTAAAATATTATTTTATCAATTAAACTCTTCAAAATAACATTTTCTCCAGGAGATGGTCTTACAAGTAAAGATTACAGGTACTCTCTCTCTCTTATCTCTTTTAGAATCACTTAAATTAATTCACCGTTAGAAACTAATTATTGATGATCTCATCAACCAATTTCGTTGGTTCAGCATAGAGATTTATCATATGTACAGATATTTTTCTGAAAGGGCATGGAGGATTTGATTGCAGGGAATTAACTTGAAAACTGTTTTAAAGATAAAGTAAGATAATAATACATGAACACTTCAACTTATTGGTGTGCTGTCGATCTTGAAAACTGTTTTATTTTGTTCAGATCTTTGAAAAGTCTTATCTTTGCTAGACTCGAAATGGCTGCTGGGAAATATCAAGAATCCTACTCTTCACGGTTTCCTAATTGTAAATGTCAAGTGTTCTTGAGTTTTAGAGGTGAAGACACCCGCAAGAACTTTACCGATCACCTCTACACGGCCCTGGTTCAAGCAGGGATTCACACATTTAGAGATGATAATGAAATTCGGAGAGGAGAGAATATAGATTTCGAGCTCCAGAAGGCAATACAACAATCAAAAATATCGATAATCGTGTTCTCCAAAGACTATGCTTCGTCGAGATGGTGCCTCGATGAACTTGTAATGATCATGGAACGTAAGAGGAATGCTGACTGCATAGTTTTGCCAGTATTCTATGATGTGGATCCATCCCAAGTCGGACGTCAAACAGGGAGCTTCTCTGCAGCATTTGTGGAACATGAAAAGAGCTTCAACGAGGAGATGGAGCGGGTGAATGGGTGGAGGATTGCTTTAAAGGAAGTGGCTGATTTAGCTGGAATGGTTCTAGGAGATGGGTAAGTTGTATCTCTTTATGAAACAATACATAGCATAAGACTAGAATGCTGGTTGTGAACTCTTAATTTCTTTCAGTTAAGTGTACTGATAAGAAAACATATAACAAAAAAAAAAAAAAATACTCATGATTTCTTCATTGTTTTTTTTTCCAATCATGATTTGGTTTAAACTATCAAATCATTGACACACAACCTGCTTTAATTTCATAGCTAAATGTTAACACTCTTTCTTTATGAGTCACAGGCCTGGGGTTCGTGAATTCCAATCGCTAAGCCACGTGAAATTAGTCGGTGATCCTGCATTTGATAATGGTGATGACGTGCGTATTTTGGTGCTTCCACTTAGTCCAGCTGTTCAAGTAAAGACGATTGGTGTACAATGGTTGCATGAAGAGGAAGGAAATGATGAAGTTATCAATGCCCACAACAGTAGCGATGATGCACACGCGGCCAAAGTAGAAATAGCTTCTCGTATTTTTAGAAATTATTATTGTGGTTTCTATGAATGCGATGGGGCTTGGGGGTATTTTGCAAAGAAGGGTCTAGAAACTGTAATAATGTAGGCTTCATCAAGTAGAGGTTTGCTTTTTTAGATTTCAGCCGTAAAATGAATAAAAGCTCCAAAGCTTCTGAAAATAGTTTTGTATCTCCCGTAATCTTCCTCCAACGTCTAGCATGACATCTTTTATTTATAAATATTTATAATGGCTTTTATATTTTTTTTAATATCACATGATATTATTTTATTAATTAATTTTTATTTATAGGATCTTGTATTATTATAATAAGATATATTAAATATTTTATTTTATATGCCAACCTTCTTTTATTGACCAAAATTTATGTTTTTATTTTATTTTTTATGTAAAAATAAAATAAAAATAATATATAGTGAAATTTTATTTGTAATGTTTTTTTATTTTGTTTCTACACATATCCTTTCAAGACAAGTTCGCTTCGAGTTAAAAATAGGTGAGCATATTTTGAAAATATAATTGAAAAATTTTTATAATTTGAATATATTTTATTTTAATTAAAAATTGATTTGATTGTATTAAATTTTCACAATAAATTAATATGGATATTTTTATTATAAAAATAAAATATAATAATCATCAAAATTTAAAATTTAAAAATCAATTTTAATTGAGAATTATCAAATTAAAAGATAGAATTAAAATTCAATAACAAAAGTGGAAATCCTAAAAATTTTCTATAGTAGCCAACAACTTTGACTGCCTATGAGATCTCGGTTTGAAAATCTTGATATTATTATAGTTTTTATGGTTGTGATTTAAAAAAAATTATTTTATAAAAAATAAATTTGGTTGAGGTTGGTTTGGTATTTATATATATTTGGTTAAAACTATGGTGGAACAAAAAAATAATTTAATGTGTTTGATTAAGAATTTTTTTAAAATTGAGGTTATATATATATATTGATGGTTTTAAATTTAAATATTGTAGATTTTTTTGCTAAGATCTGAACAGGGGAACAAGCCTGGTGGACCTTCAAAAAGCACAACCGGGTCGGGTTAACATAAATAATATGGACAGAATCAATTAATGGGCTTCACATGTCTAGCCTACCATACACACCATCGAATGAATATTGAATATGAATCCCAGTGGGGCTCTGTGGCCACGTGATTAGCTTGAACTATATTATTTACCTGAACTGTATTACTAGTAGGGCAAAGTTTTTTTCATGTAAAAAAAATGTTGAGGTGATGGTAGTGTTTTTTTTTTTTTTAAATAAAAATAATTAAAGACTTAGGTTGTTAAGTTGCCTTAACTCAATAAATATAATTAATTTAATAATATAATTAAAAAAATAGAGAACAACAATAAACAAAACAAACTAATAAAGAAATTCACAATGATCAAGTAAAAAAAAGATCGCTTGTCAATATTACAAAAATATATCCTCATAGTATTTGATAACGAAGCAAAAAAATCAAATGAGAATGTGACAACCTATAAAAAAAATATAAATCTCAATTCTAAGCAATCAAATATTAAAGGATACAATTAAAAAAAAATCAAATTAAAAAAAAACAAAAAAATGACTTGATTAATCCACTCAAGTCAGTTAGCCAAATACATAATCTAATCTTGAGACCAGGATAACCTTGTAGAAAAAAAATAGAATAAAACAACAAAGCTCAAATCTCAGATAATATAATGTTGAAGGGAAAAACTAAGAAAAACAATCCAATATAAAAAAACAATGGAAAAACAAAAGGCCATGTGTTAACCCACTAAATTACGACTGAAGACATGAAATTGAAATAATACAAAAAAAAAAAATTCATGAAATTCAACTCCTAACCAACCCAATGTTGAAAGATGATTTAAAAAAAAAAATATCAGTTTTTTAAAAATGACCTAAAAAAATAAAATGAACTCAACCTATTTTTCAAAACTTGTAGTCTAAATTATGAGACTGTAACCAACTTCATAGAAGATAAACCTACAAAAATAAGGAAATTAAATCCTCGATCAATAAAATGATGAGAAATGGAATTAATAAATAATAAAATAATAAAAAATAAAACAAATAATAATTAAAAAAATAATTGTTAAATTATGCTTTGTCGAGATGGTGCTTCGATGAACTTGTAATGATCATGGAGTGTAAGAGGAATGTTGACTGCATAGTTTTGCCAGTATTCTATGATGTGGATCCATCTGAAGTCACTATAGCATTATTGGATCATGAAAAGCGTTTCAAGAAGGAGATGGAGCGAGTGAATTGGTGGAGGATTGCTTTGAAGAAAATTGCAGAGTTAGGAGGAATGGTTTTAGAAGATGGGTAAGTTGTATTTCTGAATGAAATTACAAATAGCATAAGACTAGAATGCTGGTAGTGAACTCTTAATTTTCTCAGGTTTGTAGTAAAGCATTTAGACAATGACTGATATTACCTCTCCTGTTATTATCTATTTTTTAGATTCTCATATAAAAAATAAGAAAATACAAAAAAATATATATATTCGAAAGAAATAAAAATAATAATAACAAGAGTTAGAAAAGGATGCTGAAACTCTTATAAAATGACTAGGAATTGGTTGAGGAGGTTCAGAAATACAAGAATTGAAATTTTACGTTATATTTTCTACTAATGAGAGCTCTATTGACAAAGAAAATTCAAGTTGAGAAAGAAAAATTCAAAATAATATGTTTATGGACTCAATTAAATTTTATCCAAGGTTTAATTGAATTTATAGATGGTTTAATTGTAAAAAACTTGATTTTTTTAAAGTCAATTTAGGTTTTTATTGGAAGTAATTAAAGTTATAAGGTCTAATTATAATTTTAAAGAGTTGATTTGGTCAAATCAGATGCTTAATTGCATAATTATTGAAGTTTGATGGCCAATTAGAGACTTAATTGAAACAATTTGAAACCAAGGACTAAACCGGAAAAGGCACTAAAATCAAGGGATCCAATTACAATTCATCCGGGGGCTTGATTAGAAAGTTGTCAAAACAGCCAAGGACCAAATCAGAAATATCCATTTTGATAGGAAGACGGCGCCGTTTCGGAGCACCATTTCATTACCTTTCTTCACAGCCCTTTCAGTAGACAGTGGAGCCATTTCAGCGACAAAAACAGCAGATTGCTTCAATTATGGGGAATGTTTCACGGCTACTATTCCTCTACATGCCGTTACCAAGCCGAACGTTGCATCGCAGGGCATTCTTTGGCTTATAAAAGCCAGAGAAAGACGATGAAAAGGAGGAGGAAAGACAGAAAAAAAAAGACCAGAGAGGACAACGGACAGGAGAAAAACAGAGAGAGGGGGATAACGGAAAGGAGAAAGACGAGACAGAGAGGGAGAGAAAGAGAACAGGGAGAATAAAAAGAAAAAGAGGGAGACAGGAAGGAGAACTGGGAAGCATAGGGAGACGATAACAGAGGAGCAGACGAACAGAAGCAAGAAAAAAACCAACAGCAACCAGCCTCCATCGTTGCTGTCCCTTGACCTTTGGAACCAGAGGCAAGGGAATAAAACCAAAGAAACAGAAGCAAAGGAAGAAACCCAGAGAGAAAGTCCAGAATAATAAAAAGAACGCAAGACCAGAATTGTCATCATCTTCAATTCTTCCAGAAACCAGCCACTGCCATTCTCCATCACAACTGCACCAGCACTGCCAACGCCATCGTCAGCTCATCATCTTCTTCATCCCAGCAGCCACGCCAAGAACCGCTGAGAGGGGAAAACAGGGGAGAAAAACTGGAAGAAAAGGGAAGGGAAAAGACGGAGAGGAGAAGAACACAGGTACTTCATCATTTCATTTTATTTTAACAATTTCTACAACACATCAATCGATGAGATAGTCAATCCTAAATCTTGCATCTATACCGAACCCATCAAGTGTCCTAACTGCATAATTCTCATCCATTCCATTGAAGAAATAAGCAATATCAAGGAATAAGTTCTTCTGATAATCATCATCAAGAGAGTTCTAACTTTTTGCAAGAACCTTTTGAACTTGACAATTTGGAATCACTTCCATTTCATGTAATGCGCTTTCCCATACTTTTCTGCTTTTACTAAAAAATGAAGAACCAATAGCACAAAGGGCTACTGGAAGTCCATTACAATGATGTACTATTCTCCAAGATTCCTCCATAAAATCTTCAACTGGGTAAGCTTGTCCACAGGCATGCCAACTCAAAAGATTAAGTGATTTTTTGTTATCTATTCTCCAAGATTCCTCCATAAAATCTTTAACATTTGATGGAAAGATCCTACCTTCAAACTTATGAAACTGCTGGTTATAAACACTGTTTGCTATGGTTGTCTTCCCTACTCCACCAATCCCATAAAGTATATCAAAGGCAGAACTGTGGGAGCCATATTCTTCCAACCATAAGTTGATATGTTTTACTAGAGGATCTCTTCCGATGAAATGAAGGGAGATATGAAATATTTTATTTGTCGTATAAGATCATGGTCACAAGAAATTGTCGTATTTTTTAATTGTTGGTCCGTTTATGATTTAAGAAAAATTCTCTTCGATAAAAAGATCATTATCTTATCGGGTAAAATCTAACCGCTCTAACGTCAAAAAAAGAATTTAATATCCTGAATACGTCTTACATATAAGATCATAACCCTAGATATTAAAATAAAAAATATATTTTTTTGAAGTTTTTTTGAAATATTGGCCTAGTTCTCGCGATTTTAATAAACATATGTCACATTGGACTTCGCGCGACCATGTAAAAATGAAATTTTATAAGAGAAAAAAACAGACATTTAACATCTTGTTTTTTTACGGGGAATGATCTTGTTTACAGAGTTGTCATCTAATATTATGGTCACTAGGAATCCTAACTGGTCAACAAAGATTTTATGGTACAAGACTGGTTATATAAAAGGGAAGATATTATCAGCTCTTAAACTTTCTGTCTATGACAGGCTACATTGTTGATTTTATCTTAAATTCCTAAAAAATTATTGGTTTATGATCTGATGGTTTGCTTGTAATATTCCCAACTATAGCATCAATGAATATTTAACTAAAGGGCGTCCCTTTAGTTTTTCACTGATGTTCGTTTTTTCTCTCTGTTTTTCGCTTCAATCTCTTCTCTGTCATCCCTTGTTTCTCTCTTCTGTTTTTTTTTTTTTATATGTTCTTCTTTACGTTTCTCCTTCCCCCAGTCCCCCCCCCGTGTGCATGGTCTTTCTCTGGCTTTTTATAGAGCCAGAGAATGGCATGCAGTCACCTCTAAATAATGAGGCGACCGACCCTTGTTATTGCAGGAGTTATAGGGATCGTGGGGCGTCCGTTTCCGGTCTAGTTCGTTGAAGAAGATGAACAGTATTCATGGCCATTTTCGTTTTGGTCTGATGTTTTGAAAGCTTTGTAAGCAAGCCCCTGGATAAATTTTAATTGGACCCCTACATCTCAGCGCTATTTATAAATTGGTCATTGGATTTTAATTTCTTGCAATTTTAACTAGAATCAGCCCAAAACTTTGATAGTTATTTAATTAAGCCCCTGATTTCATTAATTAACTAATTTCAAGTTCAATTAAGTCTCAAACTTATCAATTCCTCAATTAAGCTCTTAATTTGGTTAATAAAACAAATTCAAAATTTAATTAAATCCCAAAACTTCCACTTATATTGCCGTTAACCCAAATTTTAATTCATCTTTATTTATTTTATTTTTTATTTGTTTTTTTCATCATCATTTTTTTTTATTATTTTTCAAGGAAAATAATAATAAAAAAAAGGTTGGGTTATTACAAGATCCAAACCAAAGCACTTCTGCTTGGTGAAGTTTGTGGCTCTTAATCTAATTCAGAACCAGTCTAATTGTTGCTTGGAAAGGCATGCTCTGTATCTAGTCTCTCTATACAGCTATCTCTCTTATTTTCAATGGACAACAACTGATTTCAAGTGTTTTCACAGTCTCTTCCAAAATTTAAAATTCTTGATCTCCGTTGCTCATTTTATAAGTTCTGCTTTATTTCAACTCTACATTTTTGTTCTTGTATATCTAGAAAATTTTTCCCTTTGCTCATTTTATAAATTCTGCTTTGATGGAACAGATACAACTTTAGGGCAACAGATTCAGCATTGTCCTTGAATATGATGAAAATGAGATGTTAATGTGGTTTCACGAGGAGGAAGAACAGGAGTGGCTACTTTAGAAAGAGTTTGTAGCGGAGTGGCTACTTTAGAAAGAGTTTGTAGAGTACTTGTCATTCAAAATATCCTCACCTGCTACGCACCGGATATGTGGCTTTGATCTATTCACATGGTTTTCTGCTATGTCTGTATGCAATCCTTATCGTCTTGTTTTTCTTGAAATCAGAAACAATACGAAGGGGTAGAGTCTGGGCTTCTTACCCCTCAATTTTTCGATAGAATTTTTGGCCGAAATGATGTCAATAGCCATCAACTTCTCCTCTTAATTAGATTTTTCTAACTTGATTCTTACTTAAGGATGTCAATAGCATAACTGGTCAAGTTGCATTCCGATTACGTCCATGGAAAATTCAGTGTGCATTAATTGTCGAGATTATAATCAAATAGATTAGTGATTGTATTCAACATCCAAGTCTTGATCAAACTAAAACCAATAAAGTCCTCACGCGGAAACATTCCATACCATAGAGAGAGTGGACCTGTAGGGGGGACTTGTCTTAAAATTACAATCCACCCTTTCTCTCTCAATTTTAAAACCATGCCCATGTCTTGAACCGGTAGGAACTTGAGTGTATTTGTTTTTGAGGTTGTTTTTGTAGTTATAGTTTGAAAAATATAAATTTTAAAAAAGTATGATTAACTAAAGTTAGTTGAATTTAGATATGTGTTTGGTAAAAATTATGGTTGAAGTTTATGTGCAGCAAAAAACATGTATAAAATGTTTGGTAGTTGTGTGGTTGCGGTTGTTTTTCAAAATGCCTTTTACTTGGAAATGCATTAAAATAATATTTTTTAATTTTTAATTTTTTTATATCAGTACATCAAAATCATCTAAAAACACCAAAAAAATTAATTTGAAGCAAATGAAAAAAAAAAATTATCAAATTTTTTTAAAAGCGCTTTTGAAATCAAAAAACAAACAGTATTTTATGAAACTCGGTTAAAAAAGCATGTAAAAACTGATTCAAGAAAAATACGTTTCAAACTTAATTTTTTAGGGGTTCTGTAGTATAAAACATAATTTTAATAGTTACCAAATACTTTGCTATATTTTTTTTGCACCGCAAACAAAAAAGCTGGTGCAAAACAAACGAAGCTTTTGGTCTGAGGACAAATCTAAAATAAATTCTGGGTAACTGCATTATGCAATTATCTTAAGTCAATTATTTTATAAAAATAAAATAATTTTATTTTTGTTTTAAAAATAATTATTTGATATTGATCTGATTTAATTTGAGGAGTTCATAAGATTTAGTTAAATTAATTTTTTTTTATTTAAATTAAAATTTTATTTATAAAAAATCCAAATCACGCGTTTTTTATATATGAGAACAAACAATTAAACACTTCAAATTCCATCATATTCAAACCCCCGTAGTGGGTGAATACGTGGGTGAAGGGTTTTTAGCTAATGCTTTGCCTTATTTTATTGGACAGAGGGTAACACAATGCTTCTCGGTGGCATTATTGGACAATTCATTAGCATCATCGATTGCATTTCTTATTTCTATGCTAAAAATATTGCATGCCTTTTTTTTTTTTTTTTGGATAAATAGGTAAGTTTTGATGATGTTTAAAAATTAGTATGCTAAAAAATAATGTTATTTTATATTTAAATAATAATTAATTTCATGTTCAGGTCAATATTTATTTTTTAAACCTCGAAAAGTAGATGATAAAGTTAATAATTTTTTAGTAAGGGGTTAAAATAAATAAGATAATAAATTTTAAATGCCAAGAATATTTTTATTTCATGATTCTTATTTTTTGACTAATGAAATAACTTACCTATGTTTAAATATAAATGCAAGTTAGAGTTTAAACTATATACATTAAGTATCAAGTCCCTATTATTCCGTAACAAATATTCCATTAGTTTTAGTTATTTACTTCCATGTGATGTCAATATCAAATTTACTTTATACAAAAAAAAAAAAAAAACATCAAATTTACTTTAGCTTTATCCTGATTTTGATCTTAATGTTTAAGTTTTGACACGTGCTAGTTTATGTGGAAGTTAACATTTTAATTTAACACAATTAGATGTGTTGGATTTCACAAAAAATGAAAAAAGAAAAAGAAAAAGGAATATTGCGCTGGAAGTAAGACGAAGCACTGTAAAAGAGATTATACACATCAATTGTATATAGTTAATTAATGTAAGATTGGCCTGCCCCATGGTGCTATTAATATATGTGGGAAGAAAATTCCTAAAGAACAGCAAGGTCAGGAAAGTTATGGGGAAGAAATCTACACAAAGACGTAACAAGCAACTTCCCCTCCTGCCATCCCTGCCCTTGCAAATGAATCAAATACTCATAACTCTGCTGTCTTGTTAAAACCAAACGTATCCTGCAATCACAGAAATGATGTTGATAGCCATCAACTTCTCCTCTTAATTAGATTTTTCTAACTTCATTCTTACTTCACGATGTTAATAGCCATCAACTTGTGGAGTTTATTTTCTAACTTGATTCTTACTTCAGGATGTCATGCCTAGACATTCTGACTTTCTGCTTCCGGCATTAGCCATGGAAAATTCCTCAGGCGGAAACGTTCCATACCATAGAGAGAGTGGACTTGTGGGGATGAATTGTCTTAAAATTACAATCCACCCTTTCTCTCTCAATTCTGAGCAAATTAAAAAAAAAAAAAAAGAAGGTCCTAACGCGGAAATGGTCCGTACCACAGAGACTTTTAAGGTTGATTTAAAAGCAGAAAATTGATGAACGGATAAGAGAACATCAGCGAAGGGAAAGTGAAGATTGCAGGTACTCTCTCTCTCTTATCTCTTTTAGTATTATGTTATATTGCGGAATGTAACTCTGCTGTAACTGAGAATCACTTCGATTAATTCACTGTTAGAAACTAATTATTGATGATCTCGTCAACCGATTTTGTTGGATCAGCATAGAGATTTATCATATGTACAGATATTTTTATGAAAGGGCATGGAGGAGTTGATTGCAGGGAATTAACTTGAAAATTGTTTTACAGAAAAAGTAAGATAATATTATATGAATACTTCAGATTATTGGTGTGCTGTGTCGATCTTGAACAATCGACATCAATCCTGCAACTCTTTTTTTCCTTTTTTTTTTCCCTGTTCAGATTGTCGCACCCCAAAAAAAATCCGGCGCACGGCATCGGCTGCTATTGGAGGCTGAATGGAGAGGAGAGGGTGGTCAGCTAATGGTGGCTGAGAAGGAGGTCAGTCAGAGCTGAGTCCTTGATGGCTGTGGGTCGCTGATGGTGAAGAAGGAGGAACGGCCGAGAGGGGGATGAGGGAGCTGTCTTGGCCGGCTAGTTTGGGTCAGGAAAAAAAATGAAAACAGGGAGGAGGCTTGAGCGGCTAAAGTTGAAGATGGGGATGGTCTGGAAAATGGGGCTGAAGGACGGCGCTGGGTAAGGGAGAAGAAACAGCTAAAGGGGGGAAGGAGAGGCATAGGCTGCCTCTGATTTCTGAAAGATGGGCTGCCGAAGGGGGAAAAGAAAAAAAAATCAGGTGGCCAGGGGGAAGGAGGCTTGAGCGACTGGTTTGGGTGAGTGGCTGATTTGTGCAGGCGTTGGGTTTTCTGGTTGATGGGGAAGAAGGGAAGGAAAGGAAAAGGGTGAGCCGGCTGAGAAGGTATGCTGTTGGGTCTGGCAGCTGAGGAAGAAGAAAATGGAAACTCACCCTCTCTCCTTCGGGTGCAGGGGAGAAGAAGAAAATCCAAAGGGGCTAGGGACCGTGGGTCTCTGCCCACTGCTCTCAGACCCCTGGAAAATGGCTCCAATCTCCTCTCACTTTTGCATAGTTGGGGATGAGAAGAAATATGGGTTCTCCTAATGAGGAGGGGCCTCCATTGTCGGCTGGAAACAAGGAAAAGAAGACCATGGGTGGGGGGCTGAGTCCCTAATTTTCAGCTGAAAGAGAGGTCTTGGGCCAGGGGGAGCGGCTGGTTTCGGGTGAAGAAAAAAAAAATTCTTAGGTTGCCTCTTCTTCCAATATTCAAAATTCCCTATACATAGGCAAAAATATTGTTTCGGCCTCAAAATTGGTCCCTTAACTTTTTTTTTTTGTAAATTTTGATTTTTCTTATTTTTTTGTATTTTTTTGAAAACGAGCAATATCAACGTCGACTCAATGAGGAAAATCAATGATTTTAAAAACGACGCTTGAAAAGTCGAACGCGTTTGAAAATCTTTTGAAAAATTATATTCTTTTTAGACGACACTGAAAATGCTAAAATGATGAGAATATATTAAAAAAAACATATTTTTTTGGATTTTCATTGTTTTTCTCTATTTTTTGAACCAAAACCAAAGAATGTGTGTAACTCGGTCAACCTGAAATCCTATATGGAGATTCCCTTTAACCAAAGGTACATGAGATCCCATCTGGCGACCTCATTCAACTGGAACAAAAGAATGTGTAAAAAGTGGTCTCATTATAATGGGTGACCTACCCAAGTGGAAAGGAGGAAGAGTGGCCTCATTCTTATGGGTGACCTACCCAGGTAAAAAAAGATGGAGAATGGTCTCATTCTAATGGGTGACCTACCCAGAAAAAATGGTGGTCTCATTGTGATGGGTGACCTACCCAAGTGAAAAAAGGAAGAGTGGTCTCATTCTTTGGGTGACCTACCCGGGGGAAGAATGGCCTCATTCTTATGGGTGACCTACCCAGGTAAAAAAAAAGATGGAGAATGGTCTCATTCTAATGGGTGACCTACCCAGAAAAAATGGTGGTCTCATTGTGATGGGTGACCTACCCAAGTGGAAAAAGGAAGAGTGGTCTCATTCTTTGGGTGACCTACCCAGGGGGAGGAATGGCCTCATTCTTATGGGTGACCTACCCAGGTAAAAAAAAAATGGAGAATGGTCTCATTCTAATGGGTGACCTACCCAGAAAAAATGGTGGTCTCATTGTGATGGGTGACCTACCCAAGTGGAAAGGGGAAATAGTTGTCTCATTCTTATGGGTGACCTACCTAAGGGGAAGAATGACCTCATTCTTATGGGTGACCGACCCAGATAAACACAAGATGGAGAATGGTCTCATTCTAATGGGTGACCTACCCAGAAAAAATGGTGGTCTCATTGTGATGGGTGACCTACCCAAGTGGAAAGAATATGAAAAAGCGGTCTCGTTGTGATGGGCGACCTACCCAAATAGAAAAAATGTGAAAAAGCGGTCTCGTTGTGATGGGCGACCTACCCAAAATGGAAAAAATGTGAAGTGTGGTCTCATTGTAATGGGTGACCTACCCAGATGGAAAAAATATGATGAAGTGGTCTCATTGTGATTGGCGACCTACCCAATTAAAAAGAATGTGAAGTGCGGTCTCATTGTAATGGGTGACCTACCCAAAAATGGAAAAAATATGAAGTGTGGTCTCATTGTAATGGGTGACCTACCCAGATGGAAAAAATATGATGAAGTGGTCTCGTTGTGATGGGCGACCTACCCAAATAGAAAGAATGTGAAGTGCGGTCTCATTGTAATGGGTGACCTACCCAAAAAAATGGAAAAAATATGAAGTGTGGTCTCATTGTAATGGGTGACCTACCCAGATAGCAAAAATATGATGAAGTGCGGTCTCATTGTCATGGGTGACCTACCCGGATGGAAAAAATGTGAAAAACGGTCTTATTATGATGGGCGACCTACCCAGATGAAAATAATATGATGACAAGTGTGAAAAATAGGACTTACCTGGCGAAGTCATGAGGGGATGACAGAAGAAGGGCTGGAAAACTTGGTGCTTCCTGATAATTCCTGATCATAGGGTTTGAAAAACTCGGTGTTTCCTGACTGCAAGGGTTGAAAACTCGAGCCTTCCCGATTGCAAGGTTGATCCTTTCATTTCTTTAGGATTTTCCTAATGGTAAGGTTTATCCCATCGTCCTTTTATTCCATGATCAAAACCGATTCTTTATTATCATCACCACAATGCTTCTTTCTTTTTCCACCATCTTGCTGGACCTCATTAAAGATTTTCCTGTAACAATTCAAAAATATGTGCAAATGGTTTTTTTTTTTTTGAGGTTAGATGATATGCATGCATCCTTACCTGATTTGAAATATAGGTCCCCCCGTCCTTGATGCTCCATTATCATAGGGTGCCCTTGTTTGTATCCCAAAGCTTTCTTTGTTCTTCCGATGCATTGGCTCATTCATGTGCTAGCCCTTCACTCAGCTGTAAATGCAATGCACATCCCGGGCTGTCTTCGACAATTACTGCTTGCCTCGTTCATCAAGCTTGACCCTGCCCCCAAGTGTGGTACTGCTTGATTCATCATGAAGGATTTTCTCTCCTGGCTTCTTCTGAGAATTATCATCTGGTTGATTGTGTGCATCATGCCAACACCCATCAAGATTGTTAATCAGTCATGAACTTGCCTTCGGCTGAAACACCATTCAAGTATATGTAGTCATCCATAATCATGGAACTGCCACGTCATTCCGACATGCATCTCATACTTTGCAAGGAAAGACTCATCGTTGTAAGCTCAATGTTTTCCTCAAAAAGTTCTTCTCACCCATCTAATCAGATCTTGAAAAGAAATGTATTGGCATCATCAATGATGTTCATGTTATCACCCATATTCATGAGGTGAAGTGTGCATTTGAGCTTCAAAACAAATGGTCCCATAGTCAGTCTTGGTGGGTGCATCCTTCCAGCATTCATGCACATGCAACTATGTGATAACATTGTTCAAAAGGCATAACCATGTTGAAGATGATAAACCAAGATGAAGATATGAAAATATCCTTCTAGTGCAGCATTGCTCATCAATTGCTACTGAAGTGCACTAGATCATGGATTGTGTTTGAACAACCTTGCCCCCAATATGATCTGAAGGTTCGTTCATCGGTTTATACTCAAGAAGGTTTTTCTTTATCATTGTCATATGCTAAAACTTTCCGGGACTTTGATGACTCATCATCTGATTCTTTCTTTGCCCCCAGCTAATCTGGATACTGTCTGTTTTCCTTCTTAGGGTCCACTATATTGCCCCCAGGTGGTCAACCTTTCAAGGAGTTTTGAGAAGAGTTGATGTCATTTCATGTCAAGGATTCCACAAACTCAATAAATGCTCTTCTTTGTTTGACAATCTTTATTGTTCTAGAATCAAATCTCATACTTCAAAGGTCATGTCTGTTCAAGTCTAATTGTTGAAATGAAATCAGAGAGATGTCTGTTTTTGAAATTATTTTTTTTTCTTTTGAAATTCAAACTTCTTTGGTCAAAGACCCAACACACTATTCAATGCAGTCCTTTGATTATCTTGTATTTTGAAAATAGAAATGACCCGTTGTAAGATTAAAATGGTCTTTCCCATGGTTCTTTGTGTCCATTTTAAACTCTGATTTTGAGTATATCTTTTGATGGTCCGTGATGAGGTGACATTTTTATGAATTTCAAAAACAAGATGCTCAGGCTTTATCAAGAAAGGTTGTTTCTTTTCTTAGCATTTATTTTATCAACATGCATAATAACTAGTAGCTTAATTCATGAAGCCACGACTCTTATGAAAAAAAAAACTCTTCAAGTTTTGAGATCGCCATTTATCGGTTCAGATTGCTTACTTGATCAAAAAGGACTTTTAAAAGCACGTAATGTAGGCTATAGTTCATGGCTATAAAAGAAAGGAATTTCATAGGCTCAAAAGGTGTTTGAGGGTTTCAACGACCTAGGACCAACATTAACTATTCATCGATTCTCTTTCTCTTGTTGTCATTGTAGAGAAAGTGACATATAACCTTGTTAATCTCAAATATCAGAATTCTCTTAACATAGGTCATAATGCAAATCCAACTTTTTCTTTGATGAATAACTAATCTAATTTTTTTTGAAGACATTAGAGGCTCTATCCAAGACACACCAAAAGATATGAAGCATTGATTTTTCTAGTGTTGACTTTTGGCATTTGTTGTCTTTTCTCAATTAAAAACTGTCTTGCCTCTCTTAAAATTGATAGGCATTCTCCTTCCTTTATCTTTAACTTGTCTTTAAGTGAAGGCAATTTCAACTCATAGCCTTCCTCAAAATTTTCTTATATGCCTCCAGTCTATATGTTTTCTTTTAGCTCTCTCTCAACCATTCAACTTTTGTTCTAAGCCTTCCCCTTTATCCATCAATTACATCAATGTCTCCAACATATCTCTCATCTGCCCCCAGTGTGGGGTGTGATCCTAGTCAGGGTTTCTTTTTGAAAGAAAATATTTCACTAGGCTCAAAATGGGACTGCAAGGGATCATATTTCAAGAAACATGAAAGGATAACAAAGATGGCCTTTTCTCCTTTCAAGCAAGGTCAGTTAAAACCGATAAATTTTGGTCTCATCCAGTGTAATGATTTGGACTTGTAAGAGTCAATGATTCACGAGTCCATAACTACCAAATCCACTACATGTCATTATGCATACTGCTAAAACTTAGCTATATGATGTGTGGTTCAGTTTCAGGAGGTATGAGTTCAAAATTGTTTAGTCACCTCATGTCATTTTAAAAAACACTTTTAATCTTCCGGATTGATTAACCTTTATCGCATGTTGGAGTTTGATCAAAATATTTTGTAAGAATAAAATGTTAAACATCTGTTGATTTCAAAACAACAAAGAGACAAAAGCAAGGCATGTTTTGTTGAAGGATAAGATGTGATCCCAAAACAAAATGCAGAATTCCAAAACAATATGATTGACTGTTCATCACCATTCTTGAATCAGCTTTTCTGGCAATATTTGCATTTTGCCAAGCACTTTCGATCAACATGTCATTCTGAAGATGTTCGGGGGACAATATAGCCAATGACACCCTCCTTCACCGACTCCACTTGTCTCTTGCTCACCAACTTTCAGACTCAATTCTTGCAATTCTTGAAACTGTTCACTTGAAATGGTTGAGGACCCCATAATGACATCACATCTCTTATCTGGATTATACCACCTAGAAATTGGTGGTTGCATGGGATTTGTCGGAGTCAAGCAAAATTCTGGAATCTGGCAGATGCGGGTCGACAAACTTAAGTGGTAGAGGAATGTCAATCTTGGCAAAGACATTTGAGCAATTGATGCTACCGTGAGACCTGGCTAGACCACATAATTAAGGTTTCACACTGTCAAAGTCATCTCCTGATTCACCTCTCATCATTGTTCTAGAATCCATGGCAGATCCTTCAACCTTTCCTCTCTTCATAGCTTGTTCAATTCTTTGGCAAATCCTCACAACATCATTTCAATCTTCCAATGTTGTTGTGGTTGGTTGAGGATTGTTAGAAAACTTTCCAACAGCTTGGTAATCTTGGCAGCACCCAGAAACTTGTAGTATCGCCACTACCGACACGTGGAATCATGCCTTATCTCTTCTATGGGAGAAAATGATGAACATGAATCTCCTCTATTTCTTCTTTGATTCTTCTCGAACGGTGCAACAAACAAGCACCAATAGAGGGAGTTCTGCTCTGTGGAAGTTTCAGTCTTCTTCATTTTTTTTAGTCTAGGCATGTCTCCTCTCTACTTTTTGCGTTTTAATACTGACACTGTTGGAGGAAAATCATAGATGATCTGAAACTACTGTATTCCTTCTTGGATTTTCCACTTGCGGATCCACAAACAGATTCCTGCCGAGAGAGCTCTGCTACGTTAAAGTTTGTTGTCTGCTCATATTTTTCAGACTAGGTCTGGCTCTTCGACCTACTAAGAAGTCTTCGTGCTGAAACTGATGAGAGAAATATTTGTAGCATATGCAACTTATAAATCCCCTCTTGCATTCCCAATTTGTAGAGCCATAAATGGATTTTTGTAGAGAGAGCTCTGCCACATTGAAGTTTGACGACTGCTAATATTTTTAGACCAGGTCTGACTCTCTGCCTACTACAATGTTTTGCTCGTGCCACTGGTGGGAAAAAGTTTCAAAGCATATGAAATTAATACATTCCCTTTTGCATTTTCCATTGGCAGATCCACAAATAAATCTCTACAGAGAGAGCTCTACCACATAGAAGTTCTGTTTAATCATGGTTTTTTCAGAGCAACATCTTGTGCTGCTGAACTGGAATTGAGCTCATAATTGAGGTAACTTCAAAGCAGACTAATGTACCATGTACAAGAGGCTAGTAGTCGTTTGGTTCCATTAGATGATGTGGAGGAGATGAACACTTAACAATGCAACTGGACAAGAAGCAGAGTTGTCATTAGTTGATGACTGAAGGCATTGTTGTTGTTGTTCATGATTGAAAAGGAGAGGCAGCTTCAATTGGACGTGGACAAGCAGTGTTCCCACAGAAGATTGTGCAGACATTCTCTTTCCATTTGATGCTCAACACTTGTTCGAGCAGATCTGAGTCCAGCTACTTCACCTTTGATGCTTGCAACCTTAATCTGATAATGAGCCTCTATCTGACACCTTTCTTCACTTCCATCATCTTTCTTCAATCACGTGCAGCACAGCTTATGTGGGGGACCTACCTTTCAACCAGGTACATGCATGATAAATGTATGAACATGCAATCTATATGATGAACTCGCCCTTCGAGGGGTGACAATATGGTCGTAACTCTTGTATGATGGAACAAGAATCGTGATTTTTGGCCAAACTCTACAATGAAAAATTTCTGAGTGATGGCCATTGTGTCACCCACAAGTCTTGAGTTCAAGATGCTTCAAGAAGGGTTTGCTCGGATGCAAAACAATAGCACATACATCCTAAAGACAGGTTCTATTCATTTTACGTGAGACAGGGTAGGTTTGCTACTTGGTCTCTAAAAGGGGTCTCTTGTTGTCCCAGTTATTGCCCTCGTAAAGGCAATATAGGGGCCCAGTAGGTAATTCGTTGGCACGTGTCCAACTATTACCAGTCTAAGCACTCAACGAAGAGTTGGGGTTTACACAAACTTAAACCTTGACTCAAGTCGTAAGGTAAGCTGCTAGTCCCCCACCTAACCTAAAGCTTGTGTGTGCTTTCAAAAATTAAAACTTGTGATGCATGAAAGAATTATATACAATGCATGGATATAAATATTAACAAAAAGATAAAAATGCAAAAACTTAAACACATCAAATACACAAAGCTTAGTCCAATAATGTCAGAAACAGTACCGTCCCCAGTGGAGTCGTCATTCTGTCGCACCCCAAAAAAAATCCGGCGTGCGGCATCGGCTGGCGATTTTTCATCGTTTGTTGCGTTTGCTTTGAATTCGTTTGTTGGAGTCGCCACCTAGTAATTCATTGAGGGCTACTAGGAAACCTGATGTACTGGTCGTGTCAGAGATCGTGGGTAAGGGACTGGTTGTGGTTAGGGAAGGTATTAGCACCCCTAACGCACCCTACCTGAGGTAAGCTGCTTCGTGTTCTGATGTGATTTGAAAATTTAAAATATTAATTAAATTCTAAGGCTTGAATAAATCAGTTATTAAATCCCCGAATATATGTAGAAGCTTGTTCTTATATTTTTGTGGAAAATACAACTTGATTTTATTTTTCCTTGAGATATTTAACCATATTTAAATTAACAATTAATTCTTTTTGTCTTTTATTTTTATAATTCAATTACATAAATAAAAAAAAACAAACACACACAAACATTTCTTTTTTCCTTTTTTTTTATTATCACTTTCTCTTTCTTTTCTTTTCTTTTTTCTTTCCATCCAGATTTACATAAAGTACAAACTAAAAAAAACTAAAAATTACACAAATATTACATTAAACAATCTGAAAATTACAAAATAATCCAAAACTATTCAGAACAGTGGCAAACGGATTTCTAGAGTTGCGGAACAGTGTTCAGCAGATTTCCTGGGCTCGGGAACAGTGGCAGCGCGTGGGTTCACGCGCTGCCTCAGAAAAAACAGAAACAAGGGGGGTCTAGATCGACTCCTTCCCCTCGCCCTTTTCTCGCCGGTGTTGACCTGAAAAAACAATAAGAAACGGAACCAGCAAGTCTATTTTAGGCCAGATCCGTTCTCAGATTTTTTTCTTTTTTAGATCTGTGAACCGCTGTCTTCTTTCTTCTTCTCAGCTGGCTGTTCTTTCGGGTCAGTTGTTTTGGGTTTCGTCTTCTTCTCCTTTGCTTAGGATGGCAGATCGGGCGGTGTGAGTGAGGAGGCGGCGTTGCTGCTGGCGGGTTGGTTGGAGATCGGTGGCGGCGAGGTTGCTGCAGGAAAGGGATGCCTTCGGTGCTGACTGGGGGCAAATCCGTGGTGGTCTGAGGAGATGATGGGGACTGCTCTGTGGTGGAGGAGCTGGATGAAGACGACGGACGAATTTGGCGGTGGCTGGCTTCGGGCTGTTGTTTTGGCCGCTGCTATTGGAGGCTGAATGGAGAGGAGAGGGTGGTCAGCTCATGGTGGCTGAGAAGTAGGTTAGTCAGAGCTGAGTCCTTGATGGCTGCAGGTCGCTGATGGTGAAGAAGGAGGAAAGGCCAAGAGGGGGATGAGGGAGCTGTCTTGGCCGGCTGGTTTGGGTCAGAAAAAAAAATGAAAACGGGGAGGAGGCTTGAGCGGCTAAAGTTGAAGATGGGGATGGTCTGGAAAATGGGGCTGAAGGACGGCGCTGGGTAAGGGAGAAGAAACGGCTAAAGGGGGGAAGGAGAGGCATAGGCTGCCTCTGATTTCTGAAAGATGGGCTGCCGAAGGGGGAAAAGAAAAAAAAATCAGGTGGCCAGGGGGAAGGAGGCTTGAGCGACTGGTTTGGGTGAGTGGCTGATTTGTGCAGGCGTTGGGTTTTCTGGTTGAAGGGGAAGAAGGGAAGGAAAGGAAAAGGGTGAGCCGGCTGAGAAGGTATGCTGTTGGGTCTGGCAGCTGAGGAAGAAGAAAATGGAAACTCACCCTCTCTCCTTCGGGTGCAGGGGAGAAGAAGAAAATCCAAAGGGGCTAGGGACCGTGGGTCTCTGCCCACTGCTCTCAGACCCCTGGAAAATGGCTCCAATCTCCTCTCACTTTTGCATAGCTGGGGATGAGAAGAAATATGGGTTCTCCTAATGAGGAGGGGCCTCCATTGTCGGCTGGAAACAAGGAAAAGAAGACCATGGGTGGGGGGCTGAGTCCCTAATTTTCAGCTGAAAGAGAGGTCTTGGGCCAGGGGGAGCGGCTGGTTTCGGGTGAAGAAAAAAAAAAATTCTTAGGTTGCCTCTCCCTCCAATATTCAAAATTCCCTATACATAGGCAAAAATATTGTTTCGGCCTCAAAATTGGTCCCTTAACTTTCTTTTTTTTATAAATTTTGATTTTTTTTATTTTTTTGTATTTTTTTGAAAACGAGCAATATCAACATCGACTCAATGAGGAAAATCAATGATTTTAAAAACGACACGCGAAAAGTCGAACGCGTTTGAAAATCTTTTGAAAAATTAAATTCTTTTTAAATTAAATCATCGATTCTGCATGCAGGAGGCCAACTCATGCAAGTTTCAGAAGAAAAAAAAATGCGGGGGGAGGAAGTGTACCTGGCGCAGCGGAGACGACGGCTTGCTGGCAGTGCTGCGGTGGAGGCGGTGGCAGAGTCCTAGCTCACGGACGGTGACTCCTCACGGTGATTTCCAAACAATCCGGCCCTCTCGGTTCGTTTTCTTCGTTTTTTGTTTTCTAAATTCCCTCCCAGCGTCAAACTTTCACTCTACTCTTGGTTTTTTTGGGTTTTCGGTGGCTCTCTCTCCTCGGTTGGGTGTTTCTCTCTCTTCCTCTCTGTCTTCGTTTTTTAGTTTTCTTCAGGTTCCTCTTCTTTTTCTTTTGTTCTCCCCCGTTTCTTTTATTCTGTTCTCTATTTATAGAGCCAGTGGGCGTGGCTTCACCATGGAGCCAAGGAGCGGCTGGTCAGGGAGCGGCTGTCCAGGCGGGCCTCCCTCGGTTTCGGCAGCGCGGCGGGTGGTCGGCCATTGTCTTCTGTCGGTGGCCCACCGGCGTGGGGTCTTGGTTGGTCGGTGGGCTAGAGGGACCTGCAAAAAAAATTAAACAATGCAATCTTTTCCATCTTCCCCGCTGTATGTTCGGGGGAAGAAGAAAGGTGAACAATACCGTTCAAAACGGCACCGTTCGGTCTTTTTTTTTTTTATGTATGAAACGGCGTCGTTTTGGAGAAAACGCGCCGTTTCATTTAAAAAAAAGGCGCCAGAACATTTGTTTTTGAATCAGTCCTTAATTTATTGTTTGTTCTATTAAGTCCTTCAATCGAGTCCTGATTTTAAGAATAAAATTCAATTGCGTCCCTGCCAAATTCGGTCCCTGCCCCTATAGTTGGCCGCGTTTTTCACTTTGGTCCTTGACCTCTGATTTTCACAATTAAGCCCCTAATTGATCAATAAACTTCCAATTTCTTCAATTAACCCCCTGAATCAATTCCAAACAACCCCTCTATCTCCGCGCCTCTTCCAATTTGGTCCCTGGTTTTGGATTTTCTCAATTAAGTCCCTAATTGGCCATTAAACTTCAATATTTATGCAATTAAGCCCCTGATTTGACCCAATAAATTCCTAAAAAATATATTTTGGCCCCAGAACTTAAATTTCTTCTAATTAAAGCCCAAATTGACTTAAAATCAATTTTTCTTGTAATCAAATCCTCTATAAATTCAAATAAAAAACCAATTAAGTCCATAAACATCCAAATTTGGGCTTTTCTCCTCAAAATTAAAATTTTCCTTCTCAATAGGGCTCTCATCCTTCAAGAATATACTGTCAAAAATTCAATCCTTGTATTTTTAACCTCCTTGACCAATTTTCTAACTGTTTTCTGAGCGCTTCTGCCTCCTGTTATTTTTCTAACCTCTTTTGGCTATTTATTTTATTTTTATTTTTATGGGGACTCGAAAATGGGTTACAACAATGATCATGGAACGTAGGAGGACTACCGGCTCCATAGTTTTCCCAGTATTCTATGATGTGTTTCCATCTGAAGTCAGAAATCATACAGGGAGCTTCGTTGCAGCATTTGTGGAACAAGAAAAGCGCTTCAAGGAGGAGATGGAGCGGGTGAACGGGTGGAGGATTGCTTTGAAGGAAGTTGCAGATTTAGCTGGAATGGTTTTAGGAGATGGGTAAGTTGTATCTCTTATGAAACTACACATAGCATAAGACTAGAATGCTGGTCGTGAACTCTTAATTTCTTTCGGTTAGGTATTTAAAGGAAGACTGATAAGAAAACATTAAAGAAAAAAAAATACTTATAATTTCTTCTTCTTTTGTTTGTTGTTTTTTTTTTCCCAAACATGATTTGGTTTTAATAGGTGGTGATAACGCACCTACAAATTTAACTATCAATCATGGACCAATTTAACTATCAATCATGGACATGGAACCTGCTTTAATTTCTTAGCTAAATGTTCTTTATTTTTATCCTTTATAGAGAGACTAGCAATTATCATACATTGTACTTTACCTTTTGATGTAGGTATGAGGCACAATTTGTCCAATCTATTGTGGAGAATGTCTCAAAGCATTTGGATCCAAAAATATTTCATGTCCCCCTTCATTTCATTGGAAGAGATGCTCTAGTACGTACAAGCTATCAACTCATGGTTGCAAGATGGATCCCATGGTGCTGCCATTGCTTTACTCTATGGAATTGGTGGAGTTGGAAAGACAGCCATAGCTAAACGTGTTTATAACCAGAACTTTTATAAATTTAAAGGAAAGAGCTGATAAATTATCATTAGTTTAAAGTTTCCCTGTTTTAAGCCTATTTCTGTTATGTTGAATAATTCCTCCTTGTCTTAAGGAACAAGATCGTTTTTCTATTACAGTAGCACGATTATAGGACTTTAAATCGTGGGCAGTTATTCTTTTCTTCTTCCAGTGTAAGGCTATTTAATGGCCACATCAGTTGCTTAATAAATCAATCAATTCTTCCATCTCTCGTATAATCAAACCTGTCAAAGCTCTTTGTTTTTCTTTTATTCTACAATTGGTATCAGAGCCTCCTCACGAGGTTTGATCAAATTCTTTTCAGGTATTAAAGTAAAGAGTCAGAGACATGGCATCCGAAAATAGTTTCGTGCAACCTGCCATTCCAAGGTTTGATGGTCACTATGACCATTGGAGTATGCTGATGGAGAATTTTTTGCGTTCCAAAGAATATTGGAACTTAATAGAAACAGGAATCATTGCTGTAGCAGAGGGATCAAGTCTCAGTGAGATACAACAAAAGACGTATGAAGATCAAAAGCTGAAAGATCTCAAGGCCAGGAACTATTTGTTCCAAGCCATTGATCGATCGATACTGGAAACAATCTTAAAGAAAGATACAACTAAAGAAATATGGGATTCATTGAAGCAAAAATATCAAGGGACAACACGTGTCAAGCGCGCTCAATTGCAAGCTCTTCGCAAAGAGTTTGAGGTGTTGCATATGAAGAATGCAGAATCTGTTAATGATTATTTTGGCAGAACACTCACCATTGCAAACAAAATGCGCATTCATGGAGAACAAATGAATGATGTGGTTATCATTGAAAAGATTTTGAGGTCTATGACTTCAAAATATGATTATGTTGTTTGCTCCATTGAGGAATCAAATGATCTGGACACAATGTCTATAGACGAGCTTCAAAGTAGCCTCTTGGTGCATGAACAACGGATCAGCAGACATGTGAACGATGAACAAGCACTTCAGATCACTCATGGATTCCAGCAAGGAGGAAGAGGTGGAGGTAGAGGCACTTATCAAGGACGAGGAAGAGGAAGGGGTAGGTTTGGATTCAATAAATCCATCCTAGAGTGTTATTATTGTCATGAATTGGGGCATTTTCAATAGGAATGTCCTAAACGAGACAAGGAACAGAGGGTGAATTATGCTGAAACAAAGGATGAGATGTTGCTAATGGCGTTTATAGATTCCAATGAGTCTGACATGGAGCACATTTGGTTTCTTGATTCTGGGTGCAGTAATCACATGTGTGGGAAACAGAACATGTTTTTTGATCTTGACAAAAGCTTTCGAGAAACCGTGGAGCTTAGTAATGACTCTAGTCTTACTGTACAAGGAAAAGGAAACATTCGAATGGAAGTCAATGGGTGTGTGCATGTAATCACAGAAGTTTTCTACGTGCCAGACCTAAAGAATAATCTGTTGAGTATTGGCCAATTGCAAGAGAAAGGGCTGACAGTTCTCATTCAACGTGGAATTTGCAAAATATTTCACAAAGAGAAAGGTTTGATCATGGAAACAGAAATGACACACGACAGAATGTTCACTGTGCATGCTCGTTATCCACCTAAGGAATCAAAATGTTTCTCCACACTGATCACAGATCAAGCAGACCTTTGGCACTGTCGGTATGGACATCTCAGCTGGAATGGGCTCAAAGTGCTACAACAAAAGAAAATGGTGAAAGGGTTACCTCTGTTTAAAGCCTCACAAAAGATTTGTGAGGATTGCCTGGTGGGAAGACAACATCGTGATCCATTTCCTAGAGCAAGCTTGTAGAGAGCCAAAAACATTCTTCAGTTGGTACATGCTGACATATGTGGACCAATTAATCCAGTTTCAAATGGCAATAAAAGGAATCTTATTACATTCATCGATGATTACAGCAGGAAAAATTGGGTGTTCTTCTTGATGGCGAAATCAGAAGCTTATTCCACATTCAAATCTTTTAAAGCTAGAGTTGAGAACGAAACAGGATCTTACATATGGAGTCTTAGAACATACCGTGGAGGAGAATTTACATCACAGGATTTTACTGACTTCTGCAATGAGCATGGCATTCAAAGGCAGCTGACGACCGCTTATACACCTCAGCAGAACGGTGTAGCAGAAAGGAAGAACCGCACCATTATGAATATGGTGCGCAACATGTTGACAGCAAAGCACATTCCCAAGACATTCTGGCCTGAAGCAGTAAACTGGACGGTGCATATTCTAAATCGATGTCCAACTCTAGCTATGAAGAACAAAACACCAGCAGAAATGTGGAATGGGCACAAGCCATCAGTGGACTACTTTCAAGTTTTTGGTTGCATTTCTCACGTGCATGTACCTGACAACAAAAGAATAAAGCTTGATGCCAGAAGTGTAAAATGCATTTTACTGGGGGTAAGTGATGAATCTAAGGCTTATAAATTGTTTGATCTAATTTCAAATAAAATCATTATAAGCCGAGATGTACTATTTGAAGAAGATCAGCAATGGACCTGGGATGATGATCACAAACAGGCCATATACGCTGAGCTTGAGTGGGACAACGAAACAGAAGGAGCTGTTGAAACAGAAGGAGCAGTTGAAAATGCGGGAGGTGACTCTGAAGAATCTATTTTCAATGAAGAAACTGGAGACAGTGAACCCGATGGAGGTAATATTGAAACAGATGGAGGAAATATTGAAGCTGATGGAGATAACATTAATATCTCACATGAAGAACAACCATCATCTCATGCGACACGAACACGAAGACCACCAGTGTGGATAAGAGACTATGAAACCGGACAAGGGCTCTCAGATGAAGAAACTGTCAACCTAACACATTTAGCTTTGTTCACTGATGGAGATCCTATTACATTTGCTGAAGCTGTGAAGTCTGAGAAATGGAGAAAAGCCATGGATCAAGAGATGCAAGCTATAGAAAAGAATGACACATGGGATTTAATAGTGCTGCCATCGGGAGGAAAAACTATAGGAGTAAAATGGGTGTTCAAAACAAAATTCAATGAACATGGAGAAGTGGACAAGCACAAGACTCGGCTGGTTGCTAAGGGGTACTGTCAACAACATGGAATTGATTACGCTGAGGTCTTCGCACCAGTAGCTCGACTGGACACTATACGCATTGTTATATCCATTGCTGCACAGAAATCTTGGGTAATCTACCAGCTTGATGTCAAGTCGGCTTTCCTGCATGGAGAAATTACTGAAGAAGTCTTCGTTGAGCAGCCACCAGGATATGAACAGAAGGGGCATGAAGCTAAGGTTTATCGACTGTAGAAGGCATTATATGGCCTTAAACAGGCTCCTCGCGCCTGGTATAGTCGCATTGAAACATATTTCAGCAATGAAGGCTTCACCAAATGTCCTTATGAGCATACATTATTTATTAAGACTGCAGGTGGAGGTAAAATTCTGATTTTGTGTCTTTATGTTGATGATCTTATCTTTACTGGCAATGATAATGCCATGTTCGAAGAATTTAAACAGTCCATGAAAACTGAGTTTGACATGACTGATCTTGGGCAAATGAAGTACTTCCTTGGCATTGAAGTATTACAAAAGGCAGATGGTATCTTCATTACTCAATGAAAGTATGCTCAAGAGATTTTGGAAAGGTTTAACATGGCTCAGTGTAACTCAGTACATAACCCCGTGGTTCCTGGTTTTAAACTCACGAAAGATAAAGAAGGAGTAGCAACTGATAGCACCGTTTACAAACAAATGGTGGGAAGCCTAATGTATTTGACTGCAACACGTCCTGATTTAATGTTTAGTGTCAGCTTGATCAGCAGGTATATGGAGCGTCCTACTGATTCTCACTTCCAGGCAGCTAAAAGGATTTTGAGGTATATAAAGGGCACAATTGTTTTCGGGATATTCTACAAGAAGGGAGGCAGAGCAGAACTTGTAGGATATTCGGATAGTGACTATGCTGGCGATCAAAATGACAGGAAAAGCACGTCAGGATATGCTTTTCTCATGAATTCAGGAGCTGTTTCTTGGTCTTCAAAGAAGCAACCGGTGGTTACTCTCTCTACCACTGAAGCTGAATTTGTTGCTGCAGCATCAAGCGCATGCCAGTGGTTGAGAAGAATTCTGACAGTCCTAAATCAAGAGCAAAGTAATCCAACTGTGGTGTTTTGTGATAATATTTCAGCAATTAAACTTTCAAAGAATCCTGTGATGCATGGTCGTAGTAAACACATAGATGTAAGATTCCATTTTCTCCGTGATCTTGTTAAAGATGGGATTCTGGAGCTAATTCACTGTTCTACACAGCAACAAGTTGCAGATATCCTAACCAAACCATTGAAGCTTGATACCTTTCTGAAAATGCGAAATCTGTTGGGAGTGCATGAATATCCAGGTATAAACTGAATGATAATGGCATTCAATTTAAGGGAGGATGATAAATTATCATTAGTTTAAAGTTTCCCTGTTTTAAGCCTATTTCTGTTATGTTGAATAATTCCTCCTTGTCTTGAGGAACAAGATCGTTTTTCTGTTACAGTAGCACGATTATAGGACTTTAAATCGTGGGCAGTTATTCTTTTCTTCTTCCAGTGTAAGGCTATTTAATGGCCACATCAGTTGCTTAATAAATCAATCAATTCTTCCATCTCTCGTATAATCAAACCTGTCAAAGCTCTTTGTTTTTCTTTTATTCTACAAGAGCTTCTTTCCGACATCCTAAAAAAGACTGTTGATGAGATAAATGATCCTGATGAAGGAATTCTGAAGATTAAGGATGTCTTATGTTGCAGAAGAACTCTTATTGTTCTAGATGATGTGGACAAAAGGGACCAATTCAATAAAATCGTTGGCATGCAAAACTGGCTTTGTAAAGGAAGTAAAATCATTGTAACAACCAGAAATAAGGGTCTGTTTTCAGCTAATGATATTGAGTGGGTCCGGTGCAAAGTCGAACCGCTAGATATTGAAAAATCTTTTGAGCTTTTTAGTTGGAATGCCTTTGGACAAGCTGACCCTGTTGATGGTTTTGTAGAAGACTCTTGGAGAATAGTACGTCACTGTAATGGACTTCCATTAGCTCATGGAGTTATTGGCTCCTCATTGTCCGGAAAAGGAAGAGAAATATGGGAAAGTGCATTACAACAAATGGAAGTGATTCCTAATTTTGAAGTTCAAAAGGTTCTTCGAATAAGTTACGACTTTCTTGATGGTGATTATCCGAAGAACTTATTCCTTGATATCGCATGTTTCTTCAATGGAATGGATGTGGATGATGCAGTGAGGATACTGGATGGGCTCGATAAAGGTGCAAGATTTGGGATTGACAATCTCATCGATAGATGTCTTGTTGAAATCAACAATGATAAAAGGTTGTGGATGCATCAACTCGTAAGAGCTATGGGAAGGGAAATTGCTCGTCAAGAATCTCCCAAATGTCAAAGAATATGGCGTCACGAGGATGCTTTTACCGTTTTGAAAGGAACTACTGTAAGTAGCTCAAATTTTTTAGATGTCTACTTAAATGGTTTGTGGTGCCTTGACATCTTCATTCCTTTACTTTCCTTTCTCATGTACTTTTAATATTATTATGCAGGATGCTGAAAATTTGCGTGGCCTTACCATTGATATGCATGCATTAATGGAAGATAATTATGTAGAAGTTTTCTGTACTGATTCAATGGTTCTCAGCAGGCTTAACTTCTTTCAACAATGGCTTTCTGATTTTTCCGATGGGGGAAAATTACAAACGGGTCAAACAAGTTTGTTTCCCATCCTAAGCACGGATGCTTTTAGAAAGATGCCAGATGTAAAATTTCTCCAACTAAACTACACTAATTTTCATGGAAGTTTTGAGCACTTTCCCAAGAATTTGATATGGTTATGTTGGCATGGATTGTCTTCGAGATCCATACCAAATCACGTATGCTTGGAGAAGCTTGTGGTTCTTGATCTATCCAGAAGTTGTCTAGTTGATGCTTGGAAAGACAAACTGGTATGTATAAACTAAATTCATGTATTGTCACAGTTTCTATAGCTATCTCTCTTATTTTCAATTGATAACAACTAAATTCATGTATTGTCACAGTTTCTTCCAAAATTGAAAGTTCTTGATCTCCGTCACTCTCGTGATCTTATTAGAACCCCAGACTTCTCGGGTCTCCCAGCCCTTGAAAAGCTAATACTTGAAGACTGCATCCGTTTGGTTCAAATTCATGAATCTATTGGTGATTTACAAAGACTGTTGATCTTAAATCTAAGAAATTGTACAACTCTTATGGAGCTTCCAGAAGAAATGAGTAGATTGAATTCAGCCTGAATATGGATGGTTGCTCAAATCTTAACAGCCTGAATATGGAGTTAGAGCATCATCAAGGGCGCAAGTTGCTTCAAAGTGATGGAATTGTTGCAATTACATTATTCATTTCATCTCTTCCATTGAGGCTATTCTTTCCCTCTAGGTTTTCAACGAGGAAAATGTTGAGATTTACCTCGTTTTTATTGCCACGCTTCTTGGAGAGTCTAGATTTAAGTGGAACTCCAATTCGTTTTCTTCCAGAAAGCATCAAGGATCTTGGTCTACTCAGACACCTATATTTAAGAAATTGCAAAATGCTTCAGGCACTCCGGCTAGAGCTTCCATCCCATTTGGATTCGTTAGATGTGTCTTTTTGCAATTCACTACGAAGAATTAAAATTCCAGATCACTTAGTCAAGTTCCAAGATCGGATAAAGCAAGAATTAATCCAAAAGTTTGACTCTCACGTGTTCAGAATAATGGAAACGGTTAGTGCTCAAATACAGCCATCCAGATTTCAGGTCCTCCCTCGCCCATTTTATTGTCTTTGAAATCTACATTTGAATACTTTTCTTTTGCTCATTTTATAGACATTGTTTTGGTGGTACAGATAATATTTATAGATGGCATATTCAGCCTTGTCGTATCTGTATTTGATGAAGAGAAGTCGAGGTGGTTTTATGAGGAGGAAGAAGAGGATAAATGGCTAATTCAGAATGAGTTTGTAGATAACTTTTCATTCAAAATATCCTCATCGCCTCCAGCCCACCGGATATTTGGCTTTAATCTATTCTTAAATTGTGTGACGTCAGCATACCGTGGCTTTATTAATGATTATATTGAAATCAGAAACAAAACCAGTGGTCGATCCTTGCTTTGTCCAGTCTTTGTCTTCCCTATGAGGTACGCGTGTGGTGTTCGTGAAATGCAATCGCTATTGCACAGGAAATTAGGGGGCAATGATCCTACATTTGATAATGGTGAGTATTTCAGTGCGTCCGCATGGTCCAACTATTCAAGTAAGGACGATTGGTATACGATGGTTGCATGAAGAGGAAGGAAAGGATGATGATGATATCCAATCAAAGGATGAAGTTATCAATACCCAAAGTAGAAATAGCTTCTCATCTTCTTAGAAATTATTATTGTGGTTACCATGGATGCAGGGCTGGCGATATCTCTTGGTGGTTTTTTGCAAAGAAGGGTCTCGAACCGTAACATGAAATTATTAATTTAGGATTCATTAAGTAGTGGTTTGCTTTTTTAGATTTCAACCGTAACATGAAAAAAGCCGGAAAGCTTTTGTAATAGTTTGTACTTTTTTTTTTCTTGGAAAGCTTATCATGAAAATAGTTTTGTATCTTCCTCCTTTCTTTATCATGGAAAGCATGAGATCTTTTATTTATAAATATTTGTCAGGACTTTCACCTTTTTTTTCTGTAATATAATATTATTTTATTAATTGATTTTTATTTATAAAATATTGGATTTATAATAAGATATATTAAATATGTTATTTTATGTGTCAATCTTCTATTGACCAAAATATATGTAATGATTCATTTTCTTATGTTATTTTATCTGTTTTATTTCATCTTTTTATATAAAAATAACACATAATAAAATTTAATTATTTTTTTTTTGTTTCTACATAGTGAAATTTGATTGGTAATTTTTTTTTTCTACATGTATCCTCTCAAGATAAGTTCACTTGTAATAAAAAAATAAATAGATATGTTTTGAAAATATGATTGAAAGAGTTTCATAATTTAAATATATTTTATTTTAATTAAAATTGATTTCATTATATTAAATTTTCATAATAAATTAACATAGATTTTTTAGTTCATACTGTTGGTGGGAGAAACCACTGGTGGTGGCTTTGAAACACTCAGAGGGGATAAAACACACTGTTTTATTACACAAAACCGAAGCTTACAATTACACAAAATAAAAGCTTATACACGCCCTCTCTCTCTCTCTTTCTCTTTCTAGTGTTCCTCTCAATTCTCTCCACACACAATAACATAAACTGAGCACTCTATTTATACACGAAATCAAAACAAGAAAATTCAACTTTCTAGGTGTGAAGGCGGCTGGCGGCTGTGGCAGCTGGTGGCTGGCGGCTGGTGGCTGGTCGGTTGGTGGCAGCCGGTGGCTGGCTGGGCGGTGGTTGCCTTCCTTGACCTTCTAGATTGAGTTTAGATTCAACAAATCTCCCCTTTAAACTCAATCGAGGGATATCATGCCAAGCATGAATACTTCTCCCTTCAATGCCTTCTCTCTGCTTGTAGCCTTTATTCACTAATTTGGCTTTCGTCTTGTAGACCTTTTTGACACCTATTGCTTTCTTCTTTTCTGGTGGGTCCTTATCTGCATGGAAACAAAATAGAGTTGTATCTTCCATAACCTGAGTGGTATCGTACAACTCTTCAAGATTTCGCATCCTTCTTGGTCCTTCTGACGAGGATGCTGATGGTGGTGTTGATGATGATGCTCCTGGTGTGTTCCTCCTGTTGAATACAGGGAATCTGTGTACCGGACTTTGTGGTTCAGCTGCTAGTATAAACACCGGACTTTGTGGTTCAGCTGCTGGCACAATCAGTTCTTCTGCAGGTACAATCGGTTCTTCGACAAGTACTGTTGGTTCTTCTTCACCTTCAAGGATCAAATCAGTGATGATCCATTTGACTGCTTCTTGATCACCATTCCATGCCCAAGATTTATCTTCTTCAAAGATAACATCTCTACTTATAATCACCTTCTTCGTGATGGGATTATACAGCCTGTATCCCATCCTTCTTTCACCATATCCGACAAAGATGCACTTCTCGCTCTTATCATCGAGCTTTCTCCTTCTTGCATCTGGGATCTTTGCATATGCCACACAACCAAAGACTCGTAGATGAGTAACACTTGGTTTGTGACCACTCCATGCTTCTTCTGGAGTAACTCCGTGCAAACTTCTGGTTGGGCAGCGATTCAACATATACACTGCACATGATACAGCTTCAGCCCAGTATTGCTTGGGCAATTTCTTTGCTTTGAGCAGACTTCTTGCCATGTCAAGAATCGTGCGATTCTTCCTTTCTGCTACACCATTCAGCTGTGGTGTATAAGCTGGTGTCGTTTGATGTCTGATGCCTTGTTGTGTACAGAAGGCTTCAAAGTCATTGGCTGTATATTCTCCTCCTTGATCAGATCTCACTGTTCTGATCGTATAACCAGTTTGCTTCTCCACAATTGCTTTAAAATCTTTAAAACAATTGAATACTTCTGACTTCCTCTTCAGAAAGTATATCCACGTCTTTCTACTAAAATCATCAGTAAAAGTGAGGAAGTACCTATTTTGTCCAGTTGACATAGGCGTGATTGGGCCACACACATCTGTGTGTACTAACTCCAGTGGCCTGCTCTCCAGTTGACTTCTTTGGCAAAACTGGATCTGTGATGTTTGTTGAGGACACAACTCTCACAGACTTTTTCTGGATGATCAATGTGAGGCAAACCTTTGACCATCTTCTTGCTTGCTAACATCTTCAAACTCGTGAAATTCAGATGTCCAAGCCTCAGGTGCCAAAGCCATTCTTCACTGTTGGTGATGGCACTCAAACACCTTGCTGCATCATACTGAATGTTCAAAGGAAACATCCTATTCTTGGACATTTTCACATAGGCCATTAATCTCTAATTGTTGTCTCTAATTGCCAGATGACAATTCTCCGAGTAAAAAGTATAGCCTCTCTCCAAAAGTTGACCTAAGCTGATTAGGTTCTGCTTTATGGCTGGGACATAATACACATTGGCGATGTAGCTGGAATCGCCGTTCTTCAACTTAATTGGGATGCTGCCTTTACCTTTGAATGAAACCTTTGTGGTATCTCCAAAAGTAACTAGACCTTGCTTGGTCTCATCTAGATCACCAAATAACTCTCGGTAGCCGCACATGTGATTGCTGGCTCCAGTATCTAGATACCATATCTCCTCTTGTTTCTCGCCAAGTTCTTGTTGGACAAGAAATGCAGCTTCTTCTCTGTCATCCTTTTCTGCAAAGTTAGCATGCTCACGTATCTCTAACGGAGCTTTCCTTCTGCATTCAGTGCTATAGTGCCTAAATTGATTGCAACTATAACATTTGATATTCCTCTTCTCACGGTTATTGTAACTGCCTCCTCTTCCTCTAGGAGTGAATGCATGTTGGCCTCGGCCTCCTCTGGTGGTGTTTCTGCCACCTCTTCCTCTAAAGCTTGTATTCCAAGAACCTCTTCCTTGGAATCTCTGGAATCCTTCTCTGGATTTTTGACTTCCTACTTGAGTGGTGTAGCCACTTGATGAAGTCTCCCCTTGCTCATATCTGTCCTTGAGGGACAGCTTTGCTTGTAAGGCATGCTCGATGGCCTTATCTCCATTTCGCTTTACTATCTTCTGCTCATGAGCTTGCAAAGAACTCATAAGCTCATCTACTGTCAACTTGTCCACTTCCTTGGACTCTTCAATGGCGACAATAACTTGATCAAATTTTGGATCTAGGGATCTCAAAATTTTCTCCGTAATTCGAGAATCGATGAGGGCTTCTCCATTTCTCCTCATCTGGTTGACTATCACCATAATCCTTGTGTGATAATCAGAAATAGACTCCGAGGACTTCATTTGCAATAACTCAAATTCTCCTCGCAAAGATTGAAGACGAATCTTCTTGATTCTATCAGCACCTTTGTATTTCTGTTGGAGAGCCTCCCATATATCATGTGATGTTTCAGCGGAAGATATGATCTCGAACGTATCTTCATCAAGACCTTGGTAGATGATGGTCTTGGCTTTGTTGTCCTTCTTTCTGTTGACTTTCAAGGCTTGCTTCTGTGCCTCTTGTAAAGCATCTTCTCTTTCTTTGGACTCTGGTTCATCATAACCAGTTTGTACAATATCCAAACACTCTTGTGACCCAAGAAATGCTTTCAATTTGATGCACCAACTATCATAGTTGTCTTTGGTCAGCTTCGGAATGAGTGTATGTGTACCTTCTATAGTCATTTTGCTCTTGGAATGACTATATCACCTCTTTAGGAGCCGACTTTGGATAAACGGACACTGTAGATCGATCCGGAATGGTCCAAATAGTAGGGAACTGGTCTGCCTTTGTTGAAATCGGGTCAGAAAATGGGTGAACCGGTCAAAAAACCAATTCTGTACGGCGGGCGGTTCGCTGGGTTGAACCGGGAATATTCTGTGGAATATTCGGGGGAATATTCTCTCGCTCGGCTGCGGCTGGAACGCGGCTCGGCTCGGCGCGGAGGACGGCTCAGCTTGTGGCTCGGCTGGACTCGGCGTAAACGGCTCGGCGCGGCTCCAATATGGCGCGCGTGGACGGCACTCGTCGTCTACCTCTGGAGCGCGTGGCTGCGCGTGGTCTTCTGTGCAGAATCTTCAGGCGGCGCGTGTGGCTCACCTCTGTCTCCGATCAGGCTGATTCTTGCGACAGTGAGTTCGTCTTGATGAGCTCTACACTGTGGAATGATCAAAACTTGTTTTGGACAACTTTGAAAATTCGGATATACCCCAAAACACTTCTGTTTTCCGGCGAACGGGGCTCTGATACCAATTGTTGGTGGGAGAAACCACTGGTGGTGGCTTTGAAACACTCAGAGGGGATAAAACACACTGTTTTATTACACAAAATCGAAGCTTACAATTACACAAAATAAAAGCTTATACACGCCCTCTCTCTCTCTTTCTCTTTCTAGTGTTCCTCTCAATTCTCTCCACACACAATAACATAAACTGAGCACTCTATTTATACACGAAATCAAAACAAGAAAATTCAACTTTCTAGGTGTGAAGGCGGCTGGCGGCTGTGGCAGCTGGTGGCTGGCGGCTGCGGCTGGTGGCTGGTCGGTTGGTGGCAGCTGGTGGCTGGCTGGGCGGTGGTTGCCTTCCTTGACCTTCTAGATTGAGTTTAGATTCAACACATACACCGGTAAAGATGCAATTGAATTAGTCTTTCATAAACCAGCATTGTACTGTCACCCATGACCTTAAGCATTAAAACCCTTTTCTTATCAACATTATGAGGATCTTGGAATTTGTTTTCATTTCCCTGGTTTTTCATAATAACAGTTGTTCTAGGAGACGCGAAAGCACAAAGTTCTAACCACTTGGACTTTTTAATGGTTGGCTGTTGGAGCTATATCATGGCATGCTCTGTTGATTTGCCCAACCCATTCTCTTGATGCAAGATCAAGTGCTGAAAGCATTCCAGGTTTAAATCTTCAAGAAATTGCTGAGTATGTCTGAGGAGAAATATACCGCAACCTCATCTTGTAGAGCATGACCAACGCCACAGAGCTGTGGTTTTGTGTAGACCCTCACAAACCCCATTTTTGCTTCTTTTTTAAGAACTGAGTGGAGGAGGCGGTGGGAGTGGCCCGATGGCAGTGATGGAGGTATTAAAAGCTCGACCTGTGCTGTTGCACATACACAAGGTTCTCTCCAGCTGATCATCGTCCCCTTGTTGCTGCTCACCATTTTCCAAGACAGTGAACTCCACAAACCCATTTGCTGTTTTCTCTTAAACAACTAAAAAACGCTCGAGTTCTCTTCCAATTTTCCGATCAGCCAAGTCAACGGGAAACCTCACATACTCTTTTGACAACAGAATCATATTACTATCACACCATGGAACCTCCATTCTTATAGAAGGGTTGTCTTTAAAGTTTGGAGCATAACCACTTATTAGATTACTGATACAGAACAGCAGCCACGACTTAAGAGAGAAGGGAAAGGGAAACTTGCAGGTACTCTTCAAGAAGGAGATGGAGCAAGTGAATGGGTGGAGGATTGCTTTGAAGGAAGTTGCAGATTTAGAAGGAATGGTTTTAGGAGATGGGTAAGTTGTATTTCTTGATGAAACTACACATAACATAATACTAGAATGCTGGTTCTGAACTTTTATTTTTTTTCAGGTTTGTAGTGAAGCATTTAGATGATAATTGATAATACCACTACAATTTAGTGAAACTATAACACTCCCGACTCAGAGAACATACAAGTAAAATAAAAATAAAAGATACTTTTTTCTCTTTTTTTTCCTTGACTACCTGAAAAAGCAAAGATTTCTACATTATTCCTTTTTTGGTTTGAATATGTGGTGATAACATAGCTGCAAAAGTAGAAATCCATCATTGACGCACATCCTGGTTTAATTTCTTTTTTCCAGGATGCTAAGATTTTGAAACTTTACGGAGAGAATTATACATTACATTTTTCCTTCTGATGCAGGTATGAGGCACAACTTGTCCAATCTCTCGTGGAGAAGGTAGGAGCAACAATAAAAGGTCATGGAAGATACAACTCTGTTTTGTTTCTTTGCAGATAGTGGACCATTAAGCTTCAATGAAGCTGTCACAGAAGAGAAATGGATAACAACAATGGATGAAGAAATACATGTCATTGAGAAGAATGATACCTGGAAGCTGACTTATCTACCAGAAAACAAGAAAGCAATAGGTGTCAAATGGGTCTACAAGACGAAGAAGAATGCAAAAGGAGAAGTGCAAAGATACAAAGCCAGATTAGTGGCTAAAGGCTACAAACAGAGAGAAGGCATTGACTTTGGAGAAGTATTTGCTCCAGTAGCCCGGCTAGAGACAATCAGACTGATGATCTCACTAGCTGCACAACATAGATGGAAGATCTATCAACTCGATGTGAAGTCAGCATTTCTGAATGGCTTCCTAGAAGAAGAGATCTATGTTGAACAACCACTTGGATACATTGAAGCTGAAAATGAAGGTAAAGTATACAAGTTGAAGAAAGCTCTTTATGGTCTGAAGTAAGCTCCGCGTGCTTGGAATACCAGAATTGACAGGTATTTTCAAGATAATGGATTTGAAAAATGTCCATATGAACACGCAATATATGTGAAGAAAGAAGCAGATGGCAGCATCGTAGTTGCTTGCCTATATGTTGATGACTTGATATTCACCGGCAACAACCCTACCATGTTTGAAGACTTCAAACGAAGTATGGTACAGGAGTTTGAGATGACTGACATTGGTCTAATGTCACATTTTCTTGGCTTAGAAGTAACGCAGAAAGAAGAAGGGATTTTTGTATCCCAAAACGGTTACGCCAAAGATATTCTTGAAAGGTTCAAGATGGAAAGCTGCAATCCGGTATCAACTCCAGTTGAGAATGGAGTGGAATTGAGGAAGAGTAAGGTTGGAAATGTTGATCCAACTTACTTCAAAAGCTTAGTAGGAAGCTTGAGGTACTTGACATGTACCAGACCGGATATACTCAACGGAGTCGGACTCATCAGCAGATACATGGAGACGCCAGACCAGTCTCACTTGAATGCAGCCAAGAGAATTCTTCGCTACATCAAAGGCACAATGAATGAAGGTATGTTTTATACCTCAAGTAAAGACTTTAATCTTGTAGGCTACTCGGATAGTGATTGGGGTAGAGATTTGAATGAAAGGAAAAGCACAACAGGGTTTGTCTTTTTCATGGGAGACACATCTTTCACATGGTCATCCAAGAAGCAATCGATTGTAACGTTATCAAGCTGTGAAGCTGAATATGTTGCTGCCAACTCAGCCGTATGCCACTCAATATGGTTAAGGAATATGCTGAAGTTTTTGGGATTTCCTCAAGAAAATCCTACGGAGATTTATATTGACAATCGATCAGCAATCGCATTGGCAAAGAATCTAGTGTATCATGAAAGGAGCAAACATATTGATACATGTCATCACTTTATCGGGGAACATGTGAAGAATGAAGAAGTCCAACTGATATCTTGCAACACAAATGATCAAGTTCCAGACATCTTCACAAAGCCTTTGAAGAGAGAAGTATTTATCCGATTAAAGTTCATGCTTGGCATGACATCCCTCGATTGAGTTTAAATGGGAGATTTGTTGAATATTAAACTCAATCCAGAAGGTCAAGGAAGGCAACCGCCACCAGCCGCCACAGCCGCCAGCCGCCTTCACACTTGAAGGTTGAATTTTCTTGTTTTGATTTCGTGTATAAATAGAGTGCTCAGCTTATGTTATTATGTGTGGAGAGAATTGAGAGAAACACTAGAAAAAGAGTAGAGAGAGAGGGCATATATTGTGTTAAGCTTTTGTTAATTAATTGTAAGCTTGTGTTCTTGAAATAAAACTTTGTGTTTTATCCCCTCTGAGTGTTTCCAAGCCACCACCAGTGATTTCTCCTACCAACACCATTAAGGACATTGGTACACTCAATTACCTTTCATTAGCGGAATGCAAAATGCTACGAACACTCCTAGAGCTTCCATCCAGTTTGGCTGGGTTAGACGTGAACTATTGTTATTAGCTGCAAAGAATTGCAAATCTGCTCCCTTTTACCATAGCTCGTGATTGTGATCAATTAGTTCACATCCAAGATTTGATTAAGCTAGAATTAATCCAAAAGGTTGACCCACACTTGTTGAGAATAATGGAAATGGTCAGCGTTCAAATGCAGACATGGAGATTTCAGGTCCTCCCTCGCCCATTTTACTGTTTTTCAACTCTACATTTTTGTACTTCTTGGATATTTAGAAAATTTTCCCTTTGCTCATTTTATAATTTCTGCTTTTATGGAACAGATAGAACTTCAGGGCAACAGATTCAATGTTGTCCTTGAATATGATGAAAATGAGATGTTGGGGTTTTATGAGGAGGAAGGGCTAATTCAGAAAGAGTTTGAAGAGCATTTGTCATTCAAAATATCCTCACCTGCTACACACCGGATATGTGGCTTTAATCTATTCACATGGTTTTGTGCTACGCCAGTATCCAATCAGTATCTTCATGTTTATCTTGAAATCAGGAACAATACCAAGGGTAGATTCTGGGTTTTTTAC
Organism: Populus alba; assembly: GCF_005239225.2. Lineage (NCBI taxonomy): Eukaryota > Viridiplantae > Streptophyta > Magnoliopsida > Malpighiales > Salicaceae > Populus > Populus alba. The sequence goes on along the minus strand of NC_133294.1, from coordinate 2,787,072 downwards.
CCCTCAATTTTTCCGAAAGAATTTTCAGCTAAAAAATCGGAATTGTTACGGCTAAGCTATTGGAAATTTGGGTCCAATGATCCTGTGTTTGATACCGGTGATGAATCTCTGACAAAAACAGTATATTCATTTTTCTAGTTGCCTTCAATAAATTACTAGTTGGCGACTCCAACGAACCAATCAAAGCAAAACAAGAACGAGAAACGAAAAAGTTGCCAAGCCCGATGCCGCGTGGATTTTCCGACGTGGATATGTGGCTTTAATCTATTCACATGGTTTTTACCCCTCCATTTTTCTGATAGAATTTTCTGCTGAAAAAATCTGAATTGTTATTGGCTAAGCTATTGGAAATTTGGGTTCAATGATCCGGCGTTTGATAACGGTGATGAATTCAGTGTTTCAGTGTTTACAGATGACCCGGTGGTTCAAATAAAGAGGGTTGGTGTACGAATGCTGCACGAAGAGGAAGGAACTGACGATGATAGCAGCTCATCAAACTCTAGTGATGATGTACATGTAGCAGCTAAAGCAGAAATAGCTTCTCATATTTTTAGAAATTATTATTGCAGTGACCGTTATGATTTTGATAACGAAATTATTGTGTGTTTTTTTGAAAAGAAATTAAATGTGAAAATAATGATGGGTTGAGTTGAATTTTTTTTTAGATTTGGTGTTATATTTGAAAGCTTTTTAAAACCTAAAAATACTTTGGCACTTCAGTGTACAACTATGAATTTGCATCATTTTTTTGTATGAAGCAGGCCAATTTGATTTGTGACTGTGTCCTTAGACAAGTGTAAAAATAACACCACCCTCACAAACCAAATCATATTTTGCCTCGTCGAAGTAGTTAAGAAGGCCATCATCAGATTGTCCGTGCATCAAATCTTTCCCGATGTCTTCTTCATGCACTTTCAATTCCAAATCAATCGAATAGGAACGTTGCTCTTCATTAACTTGATGTGTCTGTGACAATCCACCAGTAGATGTTTATTCATGGTTTGCAGTGAGATCTTAATATGAATTGGGTATGCTAACTGCTGACCAGACATGTCTACTAGAAGAAGAGATAGGGACTCCCTGATCAATGGGAGCATCTGCAACATGCATGCTGCAGAAGTACTCAAATACATGTGGAGAAGCTTCATCAGAATCAGAGTTTAAATGGACATAATTATTTTCCATATTCATACACATAGGGTTAGGATCGTAGCCAACAGAAAGGGAGGAAATTGTTATCAGCTAGTTTCTAGCCATATTTACAATTTGTTATGGTATTTTTTTTTATGTTCTGATTTTTAGACTTGAGTTTAGCTAGATAGTTTTTTGACTTAGAATAAGTCTATGTAGTTATGTAATCCCTTAGATGAAAGGAATTATGGTTGTTATGATTACTTTTCTTAACGAGAAAGATCTTGTAATCTTTGATTTTGCCTATAAATAAATTTGAGGGATAACATTAACCTCGATGTTCGAGCTCTGCCCTTTGTTTTTTTGTTTAAGTTAAGTTCTCTAATACCATTTGAACAACAGAAATAAGCTGTAGAGACTGGTCCCGTGGGGGAGATAATTAAAACCAGAATTGCCATAGAGTCAGAAATGTCGAATTCTTTGTTTCTTGCTCCATTACTATTCCAGCACGATCTCATGGTTTCTTAATCAATCTGATCCTGAAACACAGCCTGCATATATATGCTGCAGAACGATCTTCGTTTGCCAATTGTATCCAATGCTCCTGCAACTTCTTATGTTCCTCTTTCACAAATTCTTTATATGGTTGTACATGCAAATTATCAAGGTCGCCTAACGCACAGTTAAGAGGTTTAGATTGATTTTTTTTTTTACTGGGATTGCTTCAGGCTCTTAACAAGTTGGTGCTGCTTCTTGCTTATCTTTAAGTCTGACATATATTTGGCACCGTCGCTATGGTGGATATTGTGCTTGTGTAGCTTGTCCCATTTTCCAGGTCATGCATTATCTGAAGCAACCACTGGCTTTCCACGTTTCTCCTTCATGGAGCCTTTATCACAAATCCTCTTTTGAAACTCTACACCCTTTGTTGCAGGAGAGTTCTCATTATCACTGCTAGATGCTTTCTCCTCTGCAACCAAGGAGCATATGGAGAAGGTCAAGAAGTGAAAATTGCCTCTGGTCTCCAAAGCACCATGATGAGTGCGTAACGATGGCCTTCTTGAGATTGAATTGTGGAAAGATTCTATTTGAAGAATCCAAGGTTTGAGTATACTGAAAGGAAGTGGGTTTATCTCTTGCACGATGGCCTCCAAGTTATCTCTTGCAAGTGAGAAACTTTTCCCAACAATCGGTTTGAGTAACCGAAGACAATATATAATTTTTTTGAATTAATTTACCTGTTTTTGTTTGGTCTACTAACGATGTTTTATTGAAAAAAAAAACATTTATAAAAGCATGTGAGGTCAGAGAAACTGATTGGAATATACAGGAAATAATAGCCATCAACTTCTCCTCTTAATTAGATTTTTCTAACTTTTTTCTTACTTCACCAGGTCAATAGCCATCAACTTGTGGAATTTATTTTCTAACTTGATTCTTACTTCACCATGTCAATATATAGCCATCAATTCTTGGCACCAAAATTAGTGATTATATTCAACATCCAAGTCTTGATCAAAATAAAACCAAAAAGGTCCTCACGCGGAAACGTTCCAGACCATAGAGAGAGTGGACTTGTAGGGATGACTTGTCTTAAAATTACAATCCACCCTTTCTCTCTCAATTTTTAGTATGATCAGATTTCTTTGCTCAACTAGTTGAAAGACATTTGATACAATACGTTTTGGTCTAAACCGAAGAGAATATTTTTTTCTTAATTAATTTACCTGTTGTTGTTTGGTCTACTAACGATGTTTTATGAAAAAAAAAAAAACATTTATAAAAGCATGTGAGGTCAGAGAAGCTGATTGGAATATAGAGGAGATACTTTAGAAAAAGGCAATTAGACGTAATGGAAAACTAGGAGAAATTAATGGCAAACAGATATAAAACAGATATAAACTTCTCCTCTTAACTAGATTTTTCTAACTTGATTCTTACTTCAGGATGTCACTAGCCATCAACTTGTGGAATTTATTTTCTAACTTGATTCTTACTTCACCATCAATTCCTGGCACCAAAATTAGTGATTATATTCAACATTCCATACCATAGAGAGAGTTGTCTTAAAATTGTGGGGATGACTTGTCTTAAAATTACAATCCACCCTTTCTCTCTCAATTTTAAAACCATGCCCATGTCTTGGGCCCAGTTGTAGACATTCCGACTTTCTGCACGGAAAATTCCTCACGCGGAAACGTTCCAGACCATAGAGAGAGTGGACTTGTAGGGAACGTTAAAACCATGCCGATGTCTTGGGAAAATATAGGGTGTGTTTGTCATTATGTGTTGGAATTGTTTTAAAAAATTATTTTTTTTATTTGAAATTGATATGTTTTTTATACTTCAGGATGTCAATAGCCATCAATTCCCGGCTCCAAATTTTTCCATGCATAACTGGTCAAGCCTACACATTCCGACTTTCTGCTTCCGACATTAGCCATGGAAAATTCCTCACGCGGAAACGTTCCATTCCAAAGAGAGAGAGTGGACTTGTAGGGATGACTTGTCTTAAAATTACAATCCACCCTTTCTCTCTCAATTTTAAAACCATTGGCCCATGTCTTGGGCCAGTAGTAAACTTGAGTGTATTTGTTTTTGAGGTAATTTTTTGTAGTTTATAATTTGAAAAATAAAAATTTTAATTAGCCATGGAAAATTCCTCACGCGGAAACGTTCCATCCCATAGTACAAGATGGACTTGTGGGAATGATAAATGATTTGAGCAAATTAAAAAAAGAAAAGAAAAGGGTCCTCACGCGGAAATGGCCCATACCACAGCGACTTGTGAGGCTGACTTATAGCATCTCCAACATAATATTATTTTAGTTTTTTTATGTTTATTTTACATATTTTTAAAAGAAATATTAAATAAAATGCTAAAATGTTTTTTAGCATAACTGGTCATGCCTAGACATTCCGACTTTCTGCTTCCGACATTAGCCATGGAAAATTCCTCACGCGGAAACGTTCCATACCATAGAGAGAGCGGACTTGTTGGGATGACTTGTCTTAAAATTACAACCCACCCTTTCTCTCTCAATTTTTGAGCAAATTAAAAAAAAAAAAAGGGTCCTAACGCGGAAATGGTCCGTACCACAGAGACTTTTAAGGTTGATTTAAAGGCAGAAAATTGATGAACTGATAAGAGAACATCAGCGAAGGGAAAGTGAAGATTGCAGGTACGTAACTGAGAAAGTCAGTTCGAATCACTTCGATTATGTTATATTGTGGAATGTAACTCTGCTGTAACTGAGAATCACTTCGATTAATTCACTGTTAGAAACTAATTATTGATGATCTCGTCAACCGATTTTGTTGGATCAGCATAGAGATTTATCATATGTACAGATATTTTTATGAAAGGGCATGGCGGAGTTGATTGCAGGGAATTAACTTGAAAATTGTTTTACAGAAAAAGTAAGATAATATTATATGAATACTTCAGCTTATTGGTGTGCTGTGTTGATCTAGAACTCTCGACATCAATCCTGCAACTCTTTTTTTTTTTTTTTTTTCTGTTCAGATCTTTGAAAAGTCTTATCTTTGCTAGACTCGAAATGGCTGCTGGGAAATATCAAGAATCCTACTCGTCTCGGTTTTCTAATTGTAAATATCAAGTGTTCTTGAGTTTTAGAGGTGAAGACACCCGCAAGAACTTTACCGATCACCTCTACTGGGCTCTGGTTCAAGCAGGGTTTCACACATTTAGAGATGATGATGAGATTCGGAGAGGAGAGAATATAGAATTGGAGCTCCAGAAGGCAATACAAGAATCGAAAATATCGATAATCGTGTTCTCCAAAGACTATGCTCGGTCGAGATGGTGCCTCGATGAACTTGTGAAGATCATGGAACATAAGAGGACTGCCGGCTCCATAGTTTTGCCGTTATTCTATCATGTGAATCCATCTGAAGTCAGAAATCAAACAGGGAGCTTCGCTGCAGCATTTGTGGAACAAGAAAAGCGCTTCAAGGAGGAGATAGAGCGGGTGAAGGGGTGGAGGATTGCTTTGAAGGAAGTTGCAGATTTAGCTGGAGAGGTTTTAGGAGATGGGTAAGTTGTATCTCTTATGAAACTACACATAGCATAAGACTAGAATGCTGTTCGTGAACTCTTAATTTCTTTCGGTTAAGTATTTAAAGGAAGACTGATAAGAAAAAATAAATAAAATACTTATAACTTCTTTTTCTTCTTTTTTTTGTTTGTTTGGTTTTTTTTTTTTTCCAAACATGATTTGGTTTTAATAGGTGGTGATAACGCACCTACAAATTAACTATCAATCATGGACACGCAACCTGCTTTAATTTCTTAGCTCAATGCTGTTTATTTTTATCCTTTATAGAGAGACTAGCAATTATCATACATTGTACTTTACGTTTTGATGTAGTTCCGAGGCAAAATTTGTCCAATCTATTGTGGAGGATGTCTCAAAGAATTTGGATCAAAAAATGTTTCATGTACTCCCTCATTTCATTGGAAGAGATGCTCTGGTACAATATATCAACTCATGGTTGCAAGATGGATCCCATGGTGCTGCCATTGCTTTACTCTATGGAATTGGTGGAGTTGGAAAGACAACCATAGCTAAGAGTGTTTTTAACCAGAACTTTTATAAATTTGAAGGAAAGAGCTTCCTGTCAAATTTTAGATCAAAGCATATAGTTTGCTTACAGAGGCAATTTCTTTCCGTCTAAAAAAGACTGTTGATGGAGATATAATGATGAAGATGAAGGAATTCTGAAGATTAAGGATGCCTTATGTTGCAGAAGAACTCTTATTGTTCTAGATGATGTGGACAAAAGGGACCAATTCAATAAAATCATTGGCATGCAAAATTGGCTTTGTAAAGGAAGTAAAATAATTATAACAACCAGAAATAAGGGTCTGTTTTCAGCTAATGATACTGAGTGGGTCCCGTGCAAAGTCCAACCGCTAGATATTGAAAAATCTTTTGAGCTTTTCAGTTGGAATGCCTTTGGACAAGCTGACCCTGTTGATGGTTTTGTAGAAGACTCTTGGAGAATAGTACGTCACTGTAATGGACTTCCATTAGCTCTTCGAGTTATTGGCTCCTCATTGTCCGGAAAAGGAAGAGAAATATGGGAAAGCGCATTACAACAATTGGAAGTGATTCCTAATTTTGAAGTTCAAAAGGTTCTTCGAATAAGTTACGACTTTCTTGATGGTGATTCTCTGAAGAACTTATTCCTTGATATCGCATGTTTCTTCAATGGAATGGATGTGGATGATGCAGTCAGGATACTGGATGGGCTCGATAAAGGTGCAAGATTTGGGATTCACAATCTCATCGATAGATGTCTTGTTGAAATCAACAATGATAAAAGGTTGTGGATGCATCAACTAGTAAGAGATATGGGAAGGGAAATTGCTCGTCAAGAATCCCCCAAATGTCAAAGAATATGGCGTCACGAGGATGCTTTTACCGTTTTGAAAGGAACTACTGTAAGTAGCTCAATTTTTTAGATGTCTACTTAAATGGTTTGTGGTGCCTTGACATATTCTTTCATTTACTTTCCTTTCTCATGTACTCTTAATATTATTATGCAGGATGCTGAAAAATTGCGTGGCCTTACTATTGATATGCATGCATTAATGGAAGATAATTATGCAGAAGTTGTTTGTACTGATTCAATGGTAAGCCGAAAGCGCCGCAGGCTTAACTTCTTTCAACAATGGTTTTCTGATTTTTCTGATAGGGGAAAATTACAAAAAAGTTTGTTTCCTGCTGATGCTTTTAGAAAGATGACAGATGTAAAATTTCTCCAACTAAACTACACTAATTTTCATGGAAGTTTGGAGCACTTTCCCAAGAATTTGATATGGTTATGTTGGCATGGATTGTCTTCGAGATCCATACCAAATCACGTATGCTTGGAGAAGCTTGTTGTTCTTGATCTATCCAGAAGTTGTCTAGTTGATGCTTGGAAAGGCAAACTGGTATGCATAAACTAAATTCATGTATTGTCACAGTTTATATAGGCTATCTCTCTTGTTTTCAATTGATACAGCTAATTCATGTATTGTCACAGTTTCTTCCAAAATTGAAAGTTCTTGATCTCCGTCACTCTCGTGATCTCATTAGAACCCCTGACTTCTCGGGTCTCCTAGCCCTTGAAAAGCTAATACTTGAAGACTGCATGCGTTTGGTTCAAATTCACAATTCTATTGGTGATTTACAAAGATTGTTGATCTTAAATCTAAGAAATTGTTCAAGTCTTATGGAGCTTCCAGAAGAAATGAGTAGATTGAATTCACTTCAAGAGCTTGTTTTAAATGGTTGCTCAAATCTTGACATCTTGAATATGGAGTTAGAGTATCATCAGGGGCGCAGGTTGCTTCAAAGTAATGGAATTGTTGCAAGTGCATCTTACATTACATCTTTTCCATTGAAGCTATTCTTTCCCTCTAGGTTTTCAGCGAGGAAAATGTTGAGATTTACCTTGTTTGCACTGCCATGCTCCTTGACGAAACTTGATTTAAGTGGAACTTCAATTCGTTTTCTTCCTGAAAGCATCAAGGATCTTGGTATGCTCGATTGCCTATATTTAGGAAATTGCAAAATGCTCGAGGCACTCCCAGAGCTTCCATCCCATTTGGATTCGTTAGATGTGTCCTTTTGCTATTCACTGCAAAGCCTTGCAAATCGACACTGTTGGATTGGAGCATATGGTTGTGATCACTTAGTCGAGTTCCAAGATTGGATAAAGCAAGAATTAATCCAAAAGCTTGACTCTCACATGTTCAGAATAATAAAAACGGTTGTTACTGCTCAAATACAGCCACTCGGATTTCAGGTCCTCCCTCGCCCATTTTATTGTCTTTGAAATCTACATTTGAATACTTTTCTTTTGATCATTTTATAGACATTGTTTTGGTGGTGCAGATAATATTTGATCCTGGCAAACTCTACGTAATATGTTATTTGATGAAGATGAGGAGTTTAGGGGTTTTATGAGGAGGAAAAGAGAGATAAATGGCTAATTCAGAATGAGTTTGGATATAACTTTTCATTTAAAATATCCTTACCTCCTGCGCCTCGGATATGTGGCTTTAATCTGTTTGCAAGGTATAGCGTGACGTCAGGGTACCGTCGCTATAGTTACGTTGATCTTGAAATCAGAAACAATACCAGTGGTCGATCCTTGCGTCGTCAAGCCTTTATCTCTGCGTCGTCAAGCACTGAATACCAATCGCTAAGCCACTTAAAATTAAGGGTCAACGATCCTACATTTGATAATGGTGATGACGTGAGTATTTCATTGCTTCCACATGATGCAGCTATTCAAGCAAGGACGATTGGTGTGCGATGGTTGCATGAAGAGGAAGGAAAGGATGAAGTTATCAATGCCCACAACAGTAGCGATGATGCACACTTATTTTTAGAAATAGCTTCTCTTATTTTTAGAAATTATTATTGTGCTTTCCATGCTAACCTCAAAGGTGGCAATAGGGGTTGGTGGCATTTTGCAAAGAGAGGTCTAGAACTTGCAAGATACCCAAAGTAGAGGTTTGCTTTTTTTTTTTAGATTTCAACGTAACATTAAAAAAGCTGGAAAGCTTTTGAAATGGTTTTTTCTTTTTTCTCGAAAAGCTGGAAATAGTTTTGTGTCTTCCTCCTTTCTTTATCATGGAAAGCATGAGATCTTTTATTTTATAAATATTTGTCAGGACTTTCACTTTCTTTCTTTTTTCCCTGTAATATGATATTATTTTATTAATTGATTTTTATTTATAAAATCTTGGATTTATAATAAGAATATATGAAATATATTATTTTATGTGTCAATACCAAAATATATGTAATGATTCATTTTTTATGTTATTTTATCTATTTTATTTCATCTTTTTATATAAAAATAAAATAAAAAATAATACATGGTAAAATTTGATTGGTAATTCTTTTTTGCTTCTACATATATCCTTTCCAGACAAGTTTACTTGTAATAATAAAAAAAGTGGATATGTCTTGAAAATATAATTAAGAGGATTCTATAATTTGAATATATTTTATTTTATTTAAAAATTAATTTGATTATATTAAATTTTTACAATAAATTAATATAGATATTTTTTTTTATAAAAATAAAATATAATAATCATCAAAATTAAAAATTTTAAAAATTAATTTTGATTGAAAATTATCAAATTAAAAGATAGAATTAAAATTCAACAACAAAAGTGGAAAAGCTTTTGAAATTGTTTTTTTTTTTTTTTTGAAAGCTTATCAGGAAAATAGTTTTGTATCTCTAGTAATCTTTCCTTCTTTCTTTGTATAGCATGAGATCTTTCATTTATAAATGTTGTAACCCATTTTCAGGTCCCCACAAAAATAAATAAAAATAAATAGCCAAAGGAGTTCAGAAAAATAACGGAAGGCAGAAGCACTCAGGAAATGGTCAGAAAATTGGTCAAGGAGTATAAAAATACAAAGATTGGATTTTTGACAACATATTCTTGAAGGATGAGGGCCCTATTTAGAAGGAAAATTTAAATTTTGAGGAGAAAAGCCCAAAATTGGATGTTTATGGATTTAATTGGATTTTTAATTGAATTTATAGGGGATTTGATTGCAAGAAAAATTGATTTTTAAGTCAATTTGGGCTTTAATTAGAAGAAATTTACGTTCTGGGGCCAAAATATATTTTTTAGGAATTTATTAGGTCAAATCAGGGGCTTAATTGCATAAATATTGAAGTTTAAGGGTCAATTAGGGGCTTAATTGTGAAAATCCGAAACCAGGGACCAATTTGGAAAAGGCGCAAAGATAGAGGGGGCTGTATTGAATTGATTCAGGGGCCTAATTGAAGAAATTGGAAGTTTATTGATCAATTGAGGGCTCAATTGCATAAATCAGAGGCCAAGGACCAAAGTGAAAAAAGCGGCCAACTATGGGGGCAGGGATCGAAATTGGCAGGGACGCAATTGAAATAAACAAAAGATAATTGAGGGCTGATTTGAAATCTGGCGCATTCGGCGCCATTTTTAAATGAAACGGCGCGTTTTCTCCGAAACGACGCCGTTTCACACATAAAAAAAAAAGGGGACCGAACGGTGCCGTTTTGAACGGCATTGTTCCCCTTTCTTCTTCCCCCCCCGAACGTGCAGCATGGGAAGAAATCTTGTTTAAACATCCGGTGCCTCTCTCTCCTCGCGTGCACTGAAAAAACCCGAAGCCCATACACCTCGGATGATGCGAAGCCAGGAGAGTCACGCCTTGATCAGCCACGCTCGCCGACCAGCCGACCAACGCTGTCCCGCTCCCCACGCTGACCTGCTCAACCCATGCAGTCCCGCACCCTTTGCGCCCCTATAAAAGAGGGGGGGGAGACCTGAAAAAGAGAAGAGAAAAAAGGAACTGAGAGGAAGTTTTGCCGAAAAAAACTGAAGAGAGAGAGAGGGAACGAAGGAGAGAAGTTAGAGAGAGGCGTACAAAAAAAGGAGAGAGGAAGAAAGGAACATCAAAACCAACTGAAAATGAAAGGAAAAAGGAATTGAAATCAAAGAATAGGGGGGGAAGCGGAGAGAGCGTACCGAACCACTTGGAACAGCAGCGCCGCCGTTTGGAGCCACCGACCTCCACCGCAGCGCCATCAGCGAGGACGTCCGACCAGCAGCACCGCCTCCGCCGCACCAGGTATGCTTCCTCCCCCCTGAGTTTTTTTTCAAATTGCATGAGGCTTGCCTCTTGCATGCATAATCATTCTGCATGTAGGAGGTGGGGAGGGGAAAAATAATCCCCCCCGTTCAGCCTTCATCGCTGGGCAAGGCTGATGCTGGCCCAACGTTATTAATTTTCTTCTGCTCTGGGCCAGACGGTTTCTGGCTCAGAAATATTTGCAATGGGCCAAAATGGTTCTGGCCCAACCCGTTTTCTTCTAGGCTGAGTCCGACCCAGTTAGTTGTGCCGGCCCAGTTAGTTGTGCCGGCCCAGCCCACTCAATATATTATATATTATAATATATATGTGTGCATATTATATGTATAAAAATAAGAAAAAATATTTTGAAAAATCTTTGAAAAATATTGTTGATTTTTCCTGCATTTTTCATTTAAGGTGGATTAATATTGGGTTGTATTTTTATACCGTAAGGATACAAACCCAGTATTAAAATACCCGTTTTTTGTCAAAACATCAAAGATTTTCAAAATAAAAAAATGTTTTTTTTGCTTCAAAAAATTCTAAAAAATGTTGTTGATTTTTCCTACATATTTTTATTAGGGTGGATTAATATTGGTTTGTATTTTTATACCGTAAGAATACCTGATTGTCGTCAAAGCATAAAAAATAATATTTTCCAAAATTTTGGTATAGACGTTAGAACGGTTAAGATTTTACCCGATAAGATAAAGACCTCCTTACCGAGGAGGACTTTTCTTGAACCATAGGCAGACCAACAACTAGAAGAACAATAACACTTTAGTTTTTATCAGACAATAAAACAATGCAGCTTACCTTAGGTAGGGTGTATTTGGGGTGCTAATACCTTCCCTTTACGCAACCAGTTCCCGTACCCGATCTCTGAGACCAGTTATGGTTCCTAGTGACCAAAATACTAGGTGGCAACTCCAAAGAACCAAATCAGTAAAACAAAAAAAAATCGCCAGTCGAACCCGCAATGGGATTTTTTAGGGTGCGACAGAATGGCGACTCCATTGGGGACCTTGTAGACTAAGCTTTGTTTTTGTCTGATTTGTTTGTGTTTTCGTGTGTTTATTGTTAATATGCATTTCCTTTTATTTGCGTATTTGTTGTTTTATTTTACGCGTATTATTCATGCATTGTATAAAATTGTCTCATGCATCACTTGCTTTTATTTTAAAGAGCACACACAAGCTTTAAGTTAAGTGGGGAATTAGCGATTTACCCTAGGACTATTGGTCAGGGTTTAAATGCGTGAAACACCCAACTCATATTTGAGTGCCTGCTTGGTAATGGTAGGCATACGTGTCTTAACTATTCCTTGCAACGCCCCCATATTGTCTTTACAAGGAACGTCACTGGGCAGATATGAGACCCTTCAAGAACAGATAGAAAAACTACCCACTCTCACTTAATAAATAGAGCTTGTCCTTAGGTCATGTATCTTACTTTCATTTGCATCACGATTAATAATGTTAAATTCATCAACGCCAGGTTTTGAGCTGAAATCATGACTGAGTACCTCTCTTTCCAAGAATTTGGGCAAGAGTCGGAGTTGGCTCAGATAGCCGAAGGAAAATGCCCAAGAATTGATGCTAGTGGGTTACCATGCATTACCAAGGTAAATCACATGGTAAACGACTTAGGGAAGTTATTGTCTATCATGGAATATGTCGACAAGACTCTGTTTGAAAGGCGATATGGGAGAATTGCACAAATAATGAGATTGCCTGTACAAGCAGCGGCGATCAAAGCCCTTCTGAGTTTTTGGGATCCCAGTTATCGGTGTTTTACCTTTGGAAACATCGATATGACGCCAACCTTGGAAGAATATGAGAGAATTCTGGATTTTTCAAATGACAGCCGTAGAATCTAGCTACCACCGACACAGATTTGAAGACACAGCTTCGGAGGTAGTCAGTTTATTAGGCTTAGGAAAGATCAGCCAATGTAGAGTCGCCGAAGGGGGTTTTAAATGGAAGGTCATTGAAGCCCGAATGAAGAAAAATGCCGAAGAAGGTAAGTTGGGAGACGAACGATATAGGTTGGTGGCCTTCGCCATCTTTGGACTAGTATTGTTCCCTTCTGAAACTGGGGTCATCAGTTTAGAAGCAGCAAGTGTCTTCGTCGAATATGAGCATGACCGGATCAATCCTTCCTCAGCCATCTTGGGAGAAACCATGTTATCTCTCAATCACTGCCGAACGCATGGAAAGGGAGCTATGAGATGCTGCATCCCTATGTTGTACTTATGGATAATCAGTCATATCGAAACACCAAGAGACATTTTCAACAACTTTTGGTGGTTTGACTTGCGACCGTTAAAGATTACCATAGATGAGACTTGGAAGAATTGGGATGAGAAGACATGGAGAGATAAGTATGCAGCATTGCCAAGGAGCAACTTTAAGTGGAAAGCACCGTGGATGAACAACGCTATTTTGCATAATGAGCTGTGTGGAAACAAGATATGGGGTTCCTTTGATTGGTGTAACCGGTTACATCAGCTATGCGCCCGCCCTTGTAACAAGGCAGTTAGGCGGAATGCAATATACACCAAGAACCTTGGGTTTAGCTGATTTCATCGGGTTATTCAAGCACCAACCATTCAGCGAAGAAAATGGAGCTTATCCCGACAGGAGGTTGGAAAAGACCCTTGAAGGTGAAAAGAGAAGAAGGAAGCAGTTTTGAAACCTCATTCAGCCATAATTATACAGTTTGGAGGAATGAAGATTTTTATGAAGTGAAGGGTCTCTCTACACAAGAATAGTCGGAAGCAATGATAGAACCACAGAAAAGGAAAAGAGTGGATGATGAGGAAGATCTAAGAAAGCAGCTAGAGCAGTGTAGAATAGATCTCAGTAAAGGGAAGGGGCAGAACAACTATTAGAGAACCAGCTAGAGGAAGAAAATACGATGAGGGTTTTCTTGAATCAGCGGTTAGAGAAACAAGAGAAGCAGTTAATGTCTCTAAAGGAATGGCAGAAAAAGTCCGAGGTAGCTGAAGAGATAACAACGGGGGTCCAAGCTGAGTTAAGGAATCGAATAGCTGATTATGATGAGTTGGTCAAGAAGAATGGGATAGCAGAAAAAGAGTTGGCAAAGGTTAAGAGATCAACAAAAGGCGTGAATGTTGATAAGGAGATGATGGATTCTTTGAAGAAGGGTAGGAACTTTCTTTTAAAGAAAGTAGAAGTTGAAAAGGAGAAGAATCGTCTAGCCAAGCTCGACATAAGAAGAAGAAAGGAACGGTGTTCTCAGAGCTCAATACATGGTGTGCAACTGGAGGGAAGAGAGAAGTGCGAGAAGGGCCGCTGAGTCTGACATGAGGGATTACCAGAAGAGAGCTGAGTCTTCGAAAAGAAGGATGGTGGCTTTACAATTGGAGGTCGAGGTACGAGAAGAAGAGTTAAGGGAGTTGAGAAGCCACTACTTCGAGATGGAAGAGGAGATGGGCAAAGCTAAGCAAGAGCGTCAAGAATGAAAGACTACATGGACAACTTTTGCAGTTCAAATCAATTCCAAAATTAGTGAGCTGGATATTGAAAAGGAAGAGCTGCAGAGGATAAGAGATAAGCTAACACGGTCAGAAGACATGGTCTGGGTGTGTTGGAAAGAAGTAATGAAGCCTTGGAGCAGCAATGAAACGATATCGCAGATAACAACGTATTCCATGATTTAGATAAGACATATGTCAAAACAGGTTGAGCACGTAGCTCGTTTGTGGAAAGGTTTGCAAGCAACAGCACCGAGTTGGAAATGACGCTTTACTTCAAGAGTATCGAAGAATACAGGGGTCATGGCCTGTTTTATTAGGGATTTTAGCTAATAGGGGAATGCCTTTTAAGGTAGCAATGTATAAGACTCTCTTTTCCATTATTGTTTTGTATGGAGAAATTTTGTTAAGAAAGTCCATGACGATTTCCTTTCTTAATGAGTTTGGTAAGCACTATGATAAAAAAATTTGGAACCCCTCGTTTTTGGTATCGGGTCAACTCAGAAATCTTGCCTAAAGCATTACAAAAGTCATGAATCAGCTCGATAAAAAAATATATATACACATTACCGTGTGCATTGCATTTTTTCATCACACATTTTAATTTATCACATGCACGCATCTGCAGATTAAGAAACATAGGTCCCCTTCTAGAATCCACAACACTCGACAAAGAACAATAATTGGAAAACGAAAGAAAAGTCAACAGAAAGCTTCAGTACTAAAGCACTTGAAAGGAAGTTCAGAATGAATGCGCAGTGCTAAGCCTATCCATATGTTAGAGCAAATATTTAAGAGCCAGACCGATGGAGAGGGAACGTCTACTCAAACCTAATGAAGCACCAGCAGCAGTTGAAGTTCATGTCGCACCTATAAAATAGGGGCAAATTACACCAACTGCACAAGTCCTAATCCTGCTCGGCCCATCCAAATCCTATTACAATGGATTTTAACAACGAAGATCCACCTGACTTTCAAATTCTCTAATCAATGAAGGGGATGATAAGATTGGACTGCACTAGCAAGAAAGGCTAAGGGGCATACATTGAAGGAAATGATTTATTTGACCCAATTAGGGCGCTGAAGTATGTTTAGTTCCTAACATTGTATTCCAAAGAAGATTTTCAGGAGTGGCAGAGTTTTGTTAAGAGTATACTGGGATGGAATGTCAAAAGACCCATCTCCAGCTCCTGCACTATAAAAAATGGCAGAATATCCACGACGATAAAATGTTAATTTACTTCTTCCAGGATAGCCTGACCGGATCGGCCTCAGTTGGTACATGAGGTTAGACAACATTAGGATCAAGAAAGTGGACGGACTTGGCAGATGCTTTCTTAAAGCAATACAAGTTTAATCTTGAGATTGCTCCTGATAGGACCAGTCTGATTACCATGGAGAAAGGAACCCAAGAGTTCGCGAGGGTTTATTTGCTCAAAGGTTGGCGTGACCAAGCCTATCAATGTACAAACCTCCACTAATAGAGACAGAAAGGTGACACTGTTTTGCCAATATTTTAGGGCTTCATACTATGAACACCTTATGGGTAGCACTCAGTAAAATTTCTATGATGTTTGATCGGAATTGCTGAGAGGATTGAACAAGGAAAAAGAAGTGTGGAGAATTCGTGCAGAACCTATAGAGAAGAGAGGTTTCATTGGAAAGAAGAAAAGAAAGTGAGGTGTGAATAACCTGATGAGAAGGAGAAGCAACAAAAACTACTGCCAAATACTAAACCCCAAGTCACTAGCATTAATTTTGCCCAAACCCCATTCAAACCAACCCAATCAAATAAAATTCCCAGCAAATAACAAAGCAATTACCAAAGAAAGGATAACCAACCATCGGAAGCAATTACCACCTTTACCAATAACCTTAAAAGAATTGTATGCCAAGCTGTTGAGTATTGGGCAGATAGCTCCCCTACCCGTACCACCTATGCAACCACCATTCCTTACATGGTACAACCCCGAAGTGATTTGTGAATACCATGCTGGTCATGCGGGTCATAGCATTGAGGCTTGCTTTGCTTTTAAAAGAAGGGTGTTGCAACTGATCAAAGTTGGATGGATCACTTTCGAGGATTCGCCCAATAAGAATTCAAACCCTTTGCCTAAACATGTTGCTAGTAGGGGTGGAGTGAATAACCTGGAGATTGGTAGCAAAGAGAGGGTGTTGAAAGTGACCATGACAAAGTTATACTTTATGTTGGTTGATAAGGGAATTTTTAGCATGTATATTTTCTGCTATTCATGATTGATTTTTAAATATTTTGGATATGTTGCACAAGAAAATTATAATTTTGAATCTCTTTTTGATCTATTGACCTCGTGGGAAATTAATGTGTTTTCAGATCTTAGGTTATTGAATAGGCAGAGCCGGGCAGTGAAACTAAATAGTGATTCATCATGTGCTGCAAAGAAGCTATACAATTTAGTTCCAGATATTGTAACCATTTTCAAATAGCTGAGATGAAGGTCTACAAAACATATGAAGGGCATATAACTCAGTTTTGTTGTTTCGAAGCCCAAAAAGGAGTTGAAAAAACAAGGATTGAACAGCCCGAAATTCCTGCACTGCAAAGACTGTTTCGGTTTATGGACCTTATCTCAACGCTCAGATGTCCAAAAATTGCAAGATCAGTTTCGTTGGAAAGAAAATTTGATTCTCTAAAATTTCTCCAGACCTCAAATCGGGCCCGCAATGTCTGAGTAGGAAGAAATTTAATGCAGAAAAGGAAACTTTCCTCATTACTGCAGGGGTAGAAAAGCCACAATATAAACAGAAGAAAAAAGGAGGAGAGGATGGAACAGAAACCCTACAACATAGAAAAGTAAAAAAGAGAGGAGGCTTGGTGGCAACCAAAGGGAACAAAAGATCGGGGCAGAGGCAAAACTAACTATTGAAAACCGGGGAGGCACACCTATCTTTTCGACGGAAAGTTCTCTTTTGAGTGATGTTCATCGTATAAAGTTTGTTCTCTTTAATTTAACTATGGAGTAGACTTTTTTATTCTGGATTTTTTGATGTAACCTTACTATGATTATGTGAACAATTTCTTCGATTGAATTATTACATTAAGATGTTGAGTATTTCATTTATGTGTAATGCTGCGTGTGTTTGGCCAACATCTGCATAGATTTAGAATTCTCAATTTGAAACTGAGAAGTGATAATTGTTTTAGCTATTGTTTGAAATATCGTAAGAAATCTATAGGATAGAGATATCCTAAGAACTTTTGTGAATCGTTACAGGTTTTACAGTACTTAATAAATTTGAACAAGTTCAGAAATTTTGTTAGAGTATATGAAATTTGTTTTGTTGAAATAATTTATTGATGCTCGAGAGAGATTAATATTTACATAAGGAAAACCTGATTATCAACATTAGGATTAATTAATTTGATCGAGAAAGTTTCATGTAGAGCATAGTTACGGTAAGTCAGAAATCCTAGAACCAGTTCAAATTGAATTCATTATATATTTAATCAATTGGTTGTTTGTTATTTAATCATTAATTTTTGTTTCATTAAACTATCTTATTTGATTCCTCAATATAGATCATAATTTAGAAAAGACTTTGGTAATGTTAGTAATAATTTTTACAAATCCTCGTGGGACGATACTCATACTCATCACACTTTATTACTTGTTACGATTTGTGCACTTGCAAATAGATAACCAACAAGTTTTTGCGCGCCGTATGCCAGGTTGATTTTAGATAAAATTAACTAAATTAATAATCTCAATATTAAATTAAATTTTTTGATCTAATTTTGATTGTTTTTTGTTCTTCAGCTCTTTAGGTTTATTGTGTCTAGTGCATGAGAAAGCAACCAAAACCAGCCGTTGCTACCTTATAATCCTGAGATTGAGAGAACTTGCAAGGGGATTAATGAAAAGAAAACGCGTTAAGAGACTCAAAACAATTCAGGCATCATGACAGACAATGAAAATTCCTGAGCAAGATACACGGGTATGAGAGATTTTGCTTCTCCCACAGGTGACAGGAATCTGTTCTGTTATCAGGATAACCAAAGGAATTGAGGCCAATAATTTTGAGATCAAAACTGCACCAATACTGCAGAAATGAATTCAGACCTCAGTCAGTTTTTTATGGTGGGTTGCCAAGTGATTGATCTAAACGCCCCAATATTGCATAGTTTTTTTGGAAATTTGCGACACATTTAAGGCATAATGGCGTTACTGGATTGATGCCATTCGCCTCAGACTGTTTCCATTTCTCTGCGAGATAGAGCGAAGAACTGTTATTAAACTCCATGCCTGCAGATTTCAGTTATCAACTGGGAAGATTTAAAGCATCAGAGAGAAAGTTACTTGCTAAATTTTTTCCACCAGCCAAGACATCAAAACATGCGCATTGAGATAGCTAACTTCGCCCAACTATGAGAGTGAAACCATTGTATGAGAGACATGGGAGAGATACAAGGATTGATCAGGCGAATGCACTCCACCATGGACTACCCGACTAGTGGATGTAGGTGCAGAATTTTACAATGGATTGACATGCCTCACACAAAGAACACTAATTGATGCAGCTTCAGGAGGAGCGTTATGAAGTAAGGAATCAAAGGATGATGCTTATAACTTATTGAAGAAAATGGCGGATGAATTCAATTACCAATGGCCAATATTTGAATAACGCATTACAAGAAGAGAAGACTATGTGCTGCGGTGCAATCTCGGAACTGTTGAATTGCAAACCATCTACGACAAGTCAAAGCTTATTTACAGCTCTGGAGTCCATTAGCCCCGATAACTCAGCAACTAAAAAAACCACTCACTATTCAGCTAAATGCCATCCATACAACGTGTGATTTTTTGCCATGGAATATCACACAGTGTTATAATCCAGAAGAATGTCAGGTTGGGGAAACCATTCTCTCAGGCAGAGCATGCTCATTTTGTGTTCTTAAACTACATAGCCGTTCAGTAAAACAACCCCTACAGTGCAAACATATAAATCCCGAGTTGGAGAATCATCTAATGTTTCTCTGTGGACACAATCAAAACTATTATGAAGAATCCAGCCATGCCATCTTCAAGTGAACCATGAAAGAGAAATTCAAACTTGAAGAAGCTATGACACAATTAGCCAAACAAACACCAGCAGGATTCTATGACTGAAACAAATACCAATCTGCAGAAACCAAGCAGCCTCAATTCGAAATTTAGAGGTTCAGGGTTGGTCCAGTTAGCCAACATGCTCACGGGTAGACAACAAGGAAATCTACCAAGCACAACTGAAATTATCCTAAGGAGCAATGCAAGGCCATAACTTAAGAAGTGGAAAAGAAGTGGAGCAGACTGCTGGAAACAAGAGTGCAAGGAAGAGAAGAAGAGGAGCAAATGGTTCGAAACCAATTTCAGAATATGAAAAAATCTGATCCTCTGCCAGAACTAATGCAAGAAAATATAATGCAAGAGAATTCCATTTCACAACGTCTCAGAGAAGAATAAACTTGACTAATCGGCAATTTCTAAATTTTCTTGATGTGTTTAAAAACATTGCAGATTAACATTCCTTTTTGCAGATGCTCTTGAACAAATGCCAAGCTATGTGAAATTTCTGAAGGAAATCCTCTCAAAACAAAAGAAAGCTTAGGAATATGAGACCTGTTGCTCCTTTTACTGAGGAATGCAGTGCCTATTTTGGCAGAAGAAACTGCCTCCATAAACTTAAGAGAAGATCCAGGGAGATTTCTTACTATACCCATGTTCCATTGGAATTCTATATTTGAAAAAAGCACTTTTATGTGATTTAGGTGCAGAGTATTAACCACAGTAACACTGCAGCTAGCTTGACAGGTCAATTGAAGCATCCAAGGGGAATAATTGAAGATTGTACTGGTGAAAGTGGTGCATGTTCATATCTTTCCAGAGCAGACGTTTTTCATCATATGACTGGGAATAAATTGAGGAGGATAATGAGATTCCTATCTTGCCTTGGCCGACCATTCTTGGCCACTGGAGGTGCGTTAATTGATGTGAAGAAAGGGGAGCTGCGGTTTTAAGGGTGAATGAAGAGGAGGTGATGATTTTCAATGTGTTCAAAGCCAATCAAACAACCAGATATGGGGGAGAGTTGCTTCAGCATTCAAGTGGTGGACTCCTTAATTAATGACAAAGTCAAGCTTCCAACCGAACACCGTTGGAAGCATGTTTGAGTTAAATAATGTACTGGAAGAGGATGCTTGAAATAGCAGAAATATTCATGTTGGATGGACTCTTTTTGAACCTAACCGCAAAAGATACTTTGAAGATTTGGGACAACCAACACCAAAAATAAAATCAACTAGTGAACAAGCACCAGTTATGGAATTGCAACCTCTGCCAGAACACCTTCGGTATGCATATCTTGGAGAAGCTTCCACCTATCCTGTGATAATCTCTGCAAAGCTGACCAAAACAGAGGAAGAAAAATTGTTAAGGGTGTTGAGAAAACATAAGGCAGCTCTCGGGTGGGTATTGGCAGATATCAAAGGCATCAGTCCCTCTATTTGCATGCATAAAATTCTGTTGGAGGATGAAGTCAAGCCAACAGTAGAACATCAGAGAAGGCTTAACCCGACCATGAAAGAAGTAGTCCGAAAAGAAGTTCTGAAATGGTTAGATGTTGGTGTTATTTATCCAATCTCTGACTAGCTCATGGGTGAGCCCAGTTCAAGTTTGCTGCCAAAGAAAGGAGGAATGATATAGTGGTAAAGGCATGCAAACAACAACTTGATACCTACTAGACCGGTAAACTGATGGAAGGATTTGCATGGATTATCGAAAGCTCAACAAAGGACAACTCGCAAAGATCACTTCCCCCTACCATTCATTGATCAGATGCTGACAGGTTAGCTGGGCATGAATACTACTGTTTTCCTAGATGGCTATTTAGGATACAACCAAATAGCCATCGCACCTGAGACCCAGAGAAGACCACTTTCACTTGCCCTTATGGTACTTTTGCCTTTCAGAAGAATGCCTTTTGGGTTGTGTAATGCACCAGCTACCTTTCAGAGAGGTGCCATGATGGCTATTTTTTTCAGATATATGGTGGAGCAAATCATTGAGATCGTTATTCATGGATGACTTTTCTGTATTTGGAACTTCTTTTGAATGACTGCCTTGCAAAGTTGGCGTTGGTTTTGGAGCGTTGGAAAAGACAAACTTGATATTGAACTGGGAAAAAATGTCACTTCATGGCGGAAGGTATAGTATTGGGGCACCGGATTTCAGAAAAAAGCGAATAGAGGTAGAACATAGCTAAAATTGAGGCAATAGACAAGCTTCTACTGCAACTACAGTAAAAGGGGTTAGAAGTTTCCTTGGTCATGCGGATTTTATAGGAGGTTCATCAAAGACTTCTCTAAAATATCTAAATTGCTATGCAGTCTGCTGCTAAAAGACACAAAGTTTCAGTTTGATGAGGAATGCAAGACAACCTTTATGCTGTTGAAAAAGAAGTTAGTGACAGCTCCTATTGTAATTGCACCGAATTGGGAGAAACCATTTGAGCTTATGTGTTATGCAAGTGATTATGCAGTTGGAGCAGTACCTGGGGCAACGAAAAATAATGTGTTTCACACCCATATAATGCCCAGCAGAACACTCAACGATGCCCAACTCAATTATGCCCACAACCAAGAAGAGTTGCTTGCTGTGGTCTATGCATTTGATAAGTTTCGGCTTACCTGATGGGAAACCAAAGTACTGGTGCCAACACTATACTGATCATGCTGCAATTAGACACCTAGTGTCTAAGAAAAAGATGCCAAGCCTAGACTCATCCGTTGGATCTCCTATTACTGGCAAGAATTGATGTAGAAATTAAAGATAAAAACGGGGATTGAGAAATGTTGGTGCGGCAGATCATCTTTCAAAGGCTGGAATTAACACAGCAGCTGGAGCCTAAATTCACGTTATAAATGAATGTTTTCCTGATGAAAGACTCTTACCAATTTCCACTAACAAATTCTTTCCTTGGTATGCAAATTATGTCAACTTTCTTGCAGGTAAGAATCTAATACTAGCCAGATTTTTCTTAGCTCTTCCAGGCATCATAAACGAAGAAATTTTTCTGAAGTCAAAAGAACACATAAGCTATCTTCTGGAGGAGCCGATACTCTATCAGCATTGTGCAGATCACAAGTCATCAGGAGGTGTGTTCCAGAAGAGGAAATGAAATATATTGAAGCATTGCCACACACTTGAATATGGGGGGCACTTTGGAACACATCGCACTGCAGCCAAAGTTTTGCAGTCAGGTTTTTATGGCCCACTATGTTTAAAGATGCTCATGCTTTTTGTTATGCTTGTGAATAGATGTCAACTACTGGAATATATCTCGACGAAATGAAATTGCCACTGCAAGAATATCCTAGAAAGTTGAATTTATTTGAGATGTTTGGGGCAGGTCTCCTGGCATCGATTTCATGGGACCTTTTCCATCATCCAATAACAACAAATACATTCTCTTAGTAGTGAGTTTATGTATACAAAAGTGGATCGAGGGCAATTGCAACGCCTACAAATGATGGGCAAGGTGGTACTTAATTTTTCTACGAAAGAACACATCAGTGATGAAGGGACTCATTTTTGCAACAAACAGATTTGAATCGACTACTGCTATCTAAGCTATATGGAGTCAGACACAAAAGAGCATTGGCTGTATCATCCTCAAAAAAAAATGGCCAAACAGAGGTTCAAATAGAGAGGTGAAGCAAATCTTAGAGAAACAGTAAGTAATTCTCGGAAACGCGATTTGGGGCAAGAAAGCTAGATGATGCATTGTGGGCATATCTGGACAGATTCAAAACCACCATTGGGAATGTCTCCGTATCGATTAGTTTTTGGAAAAGCATGTCCATTTTCTTGGATTGAGGAATTAGAAGCATAAGGCATACTGGGCATGAAACAAACTGAACATGGTTATTTGCAGGGTTGCAGGTGAGAAAAGAATCCGTGCGGAAACACTTAATGAGATATGAATTTTCGCAATGAGTCCTATGAAAATGCCAAGATATCCGAACAAGAAAGAACCAAGGCATGGCATGACAAACACATTGTACGCAAGGAGTTTTGTCCCTGGTTAACAAGTATTACTCTTCCCAATTCACGGCTCCGCTTGTTTCCTGGTAAGATCTCAAATTCACGATGAGTCAGGACTCCATTTATTGGTTGTGAGGTATTTCTTATGGAGCCAGTAGAGGTCACCCATGATGAAAAGGGAACATTCACAGTGAAATGGGCAGCGTCTGAACATTATAGGAATGGAGAGTCTATTTGGGAAAAGGGATGAATATCCCTCTCACTTCATCTTAGATAAATGGAAAAGTCAAGCTACATGACTATAACTAAGCGCTGATTGGGAGGCAACCCCGAAAAAAATAAAATTTTAATAAAACAAAACCAACCTTATTTGTTTCATTGAGTTGTGCAAGAATTGATCATACAAGCAGGCCTTCAATTAACCAGGAGCAACAGCAAACTCACACCCACATAGTCAAAAGGAAAGTATTCGTAAGCCTTTCTATTCTCTTTATTTTTCCATTGAAGGACAATAACTTATGATATTTAGTTTGGGGGAGACATTGCATGCTTTGACTATGAAAGACACTAACAACACTAGAACCATGAAATTAAACACAAAGGGTGAAAAAAGTGATATTGATTTAAGACCACTTTGACATTTAGGTGCTTCATGATGTTACCATGATATTTCTTGGCTTAGAAGCGGATGATATCTTCATAAAGTTGGATTAAGCATGACTATTTTCTTTTGACTTATTGAAGTACACTTTTCCAGCACAGTCATGTGAATGTGTAGTTATGCATAAGAGATAAGTGTGAGTTTCTTTCTTGTGTTATTACCCTCTAAGAAAAAATTTAAAACAAGGAGTGATAATGAGTATGAAAGTACTCAATCACACACTATGAATAAGTATATGATGTGTATCACTCCAATGTTTTGAGTTGCTTAGTAACTAGGAGTATTCATCACAAGTTATGTTTACTTTTACATCAAAACGGCAAGCTTAATATGAGTTATGCTGCAAAGCATTTTAAGTTTATGACCTGTTAAGTAACCGGGTGCCATTCATTCAACAAATGTTTGTATTCGCTGTCAAAAGACAAGTGATAAATTTAAAAAAATCACCCTTGTAAAAGACAAGTAAAAGTGTGTTATTACTCCTAAAGTTGGCTACCTGTTTAAAAAAAAAAAATTAATAATAATAATGGGGAATGACTGTGCACGGTTCAAAATGCTGAAACACATGAAACACATGGATGAGTTGGAAGTTTGTACAACGACCTACACAGAGAGTAGGAATGCTTATTTTTTCATTATCTAATATTGTCTATGAGCTAAGTTAAGAAGTGAATGTTGCACGATAGAGCCTTTTAAATGTGAAAGTTGAACTTATCATGAGCTTTTAGCACTCTGCTTTCATGGTTTCCTTTTTGCTTGAGGACAAGCAAACATTCAAGTTTGGGGGTATTTGATAAGGGAATTTTTAGCATGTATATTTTCTGCTATTCATGATTGATTTTTAAATATTTTGGATATGTTGCACAAGAAAATTAGAATTTTGAATCTCTTTTTGAACTATTGACCTCGTGGGAAATTAATGTGTTTTCAGATCTTAGGTTACTGAATAGGCAGAGCCGGGCAGTGAAACTGAATAGTGATTCATCATGTGCTGCAAAGAAGCTATACAATTTAGTTCCAGATGTTGTAACCATTTTCAAATAGCTAAGATGAAGGTCTACAAAACATATGAAGGGCATATAACTCAGTTTTGTTGTTTCGAAGCCCAAAAAGCGAGTTGAAAAACAAGGATTGAACCAGCCCGAAATTCCTGCACTGCAAAGACTGATGGAAGGATACAAGCCGATTAAACAGAAGTTAAGGAGAACTCATCCGAAAGATTTTAATCAAAGTAAGGCAGAAATTTGAAAAACAATGGAACGTTGGTTTTTTGGAAGTAGTGAAGTATCCCAATGGGTGTCAAACATTAGTGGTGGTACCCAAAAAGGAAGGTAAAATTAGAGTGCGTGGACTTTAGGGACTTAAACCGGGCTAGCCCTAAAGATAATTTCCTTTACCACAAATAGATATGTTAGTCGATAATGCATCATCCGTAAGCTCCACATATTCTTTATGGATGGGTTTTCAGGCTACAATCAGATAAGAATGGCGCCGAGGATAGGGAGAAGACAACCTTTGTAACACCATGGGGAACCTTTTGCTACAAAGTCATGCCATTTGGTTTAAAGAATGCCAGGGCCACTTACCAAAGGGTTATGGTGACTTTGTTTCACGACATGATGCACAAGAGATTGAAGTATACCGTGTGCGTGGATGACATGGTTGCTAAATCTAAAGAGGGAGAGAATCATGTCCAAATATTGAAGAAATTATTTGAAAGGTTAAGGAAATATAAGCTGAGGCTTAACCCAGCAAAGTGTTCATTCGGGGTGAAATCCGGTAAGCTGTTGGGGTTTGTGGTGAGTGACAAAGGGATAGAAGTGGATCCTAAAAAAGTAAAAGCTATTCAATCTATGCCACCCCCCAAGACTGAGAAGGAGGTGAGAGGTTTCTTAGGAAGGTTGAATTACATCGCTCGGTTTATATCCCAATTAACCGCGACTTGTGACCCGATCTTTCATTTGTTAAGGAAGCAGAACCCTGGAATTTGGAATGAAGAGTGTGATAAAGCTTTTGAGAAAATCAAGCAGTACTTGCTAAATCCACCTCTGCTTGTTCCTCCCGTACCAGAAAGGCCATTGATATTATACCTAACAGTAACCGAAACAGCAATGGGAGGTGTGCTTGGGCAACATGATGAAACCGGAAGGAAGGAAAGGGCCATTTATTACCTAAGCAAGAAGTTCACGAAATATGAATCTAGGTATACTGTGATTGAGAAGCTGTGTTGCGCACTAGCATGGGCTGCAAAGAGATTACGTCAGTATATGTTGTATCACACTACATGGTTAATTTCCAAATTAGACCCATTAAGGTACATTTGTGAAAAGCCTTATCTATCTAGCCGAATTGCAAGATGGCAAGTTCTTTTGGCTGAGTATGACATAGTATATATGACAAGGAAAGCCGTGAAAGGGAGTGTTATTGCCGATCACCTGGCTGACCATGCTATGGAAGATTATGAGCCGTTAAACTTTGACTTTCCCGATGAAGATGTGTTTGCAATCGAGGAAGAGAAATCAAAGTGGTGGGTTATGTACTTTGATGGTGCTGTAAATGTATGTGGTAACGGAGCAGGTGCAGTGATAATCTCTCCTAATAAAAAGCAGTATCCGGTTTCAGTTAAGCTGCAGTTCGGATGCACCAATAACACGGCTGAGTATGAAGCTTGCATTCTTGGTTTAGAGGCTGCATTAGAGATGAACATCAAAAAGATAGATGTGTATGGAGACTCAATGCTGATCATTTGCCAAGTAAAAGGAGAATGGCAAACCAAAGAAGAGAAGTTAAGGCCTTACCAAGAATACCTGTCTAAGCTCGCTAAAGAATTTGAGGAAATAGAGTTCACCCATCTGGGAAGGGAAGGGAACCAGTTTGCAGATGCTTTGGCCACACTAGCATCTATGGCCAAGATAGACTTTGGGCACAAGGTACAACCAGTACACATCAATATCAGAAATAACCCCGCTCATTGCTGCTCAGTCGAAAAAGAAGTGGATAGAAACCCGTGGTACTATGATATCAAGAATTTCATTCAAAACCAGGCATATCCCATGGGGGCATCCAAAATCGACAAGAAGACCTTGAGAAGGTTGGCAATGGATTTTTATCTTGATGGGGAGATTTTGTATAAGAAATCAACCAACGGGACTTTGTTGAGATGTTTGGATGAATTTGAGGCAAAAAGTACGGTACGAGAAGTCCATGAAGGGATTTGCTCAACTCATGCTAGTGGACATGTGATGGCCAGCATCGATTATGTCTAAAAATGTCATAAGTGCCAAGTATATGGTGACAAAATCAATGCCCCTCCAGCTCCTCTGTTTAACTTGACATCCCCATGGCCCTTCGCAATGTGGGGAATTGATGTGATTGGACCTGTAAACCTAAAAGCTAGCAATGGTCATAGGTTTATTCTCGTGGCTATCGACTACTTCATAAAATGGGTAGAAGCTGGGTCATTTGCTCATGTGACGCAAAAAGTGGTGAAGAAATTTATTGAGAGAGATTTGATATGTCGATATGGTCCACCAGAAAAGATTATAACGGATAATGCCCAGAATTTCAACGGCAAGATGATAATAGAGCTCTGCACTAAATAGAAAATCAAGCATTCCAATTCTTCGCCATATAGAACAAAGATGAATGGTGCGGTAGAAGCTGCTAACAAGAATGTCAAAAAGATTATTCAGAAGATGGCAGTCACCTATAAGGATTGGCATGAGATGTTGCCATTTGCCCTTCATGCATATTGCACCGCAGTTCGAACCTCAACAGGGGCCACCCCGTACATGTTGGTGTATGGAATGGAGGCGGTGATGCCTTTAGAAGTGGAAATCCCATCATTGAGAGTGTTGTTAGACTCTAAGCTGGAAGAGGTAGAATGGGCAAAGGTTAGATATGAACAGCTGAATCTGATCAGTGAAAAGAGGATAGCCGCAATCTGTCATCATCAACTCTACCAAAGAAGGATGGCTAAATCATATGACAAGAAAGTTCGACCTCGAGGGTTCCACGAAGGAGATCTTGTGCTAAAGAAAATATTACCTTTACCTGGAGAAGATCAGAGTAAATGGGCGCCTAACTATGAGGGGCCTTACATGGTGAAGAAAGCATTCTCAGGAGGAGCTTTGTTACTGTCTAGAATGGATGGAGAAGATCTAGTTAGGCCTGTGAATTCTGACTCTGTAAGGAAATACTACGCTTGACGTATTCCGTAATTTTCCAGTCAATAAAATAAAGTCTGACCATGAATTCTCTCTTGCAAAGAGCTTTTTATATATATATATATATATATAAACATTGATCTCATAGCATTTGAAAATCTTTTACTCAAAATAACTTTTTTACGCATGACTAAGGAGATGACTCCATCAATTGGAGAGAACCAAATCAAATCTGCTTGACATATAGTTGCACATCACATTAGGGGGCAAAAAGTGCACGAAGGGCACATAGGGGTCCATGGTGAACCCAAGCCCAAGAGGGGTATCATAATGAAAACGTCTAAAAAAGCATCTTTTATGAGAATTGTTAATTGCATTAAAAGTTTCAGTTTGCATGAACAAAACCAATTTTTCCTTTTAAAATAATAAAGCACAAGTGGAGCAAGAAAGGACCCCATAAGGAACTAGAGATCTCTTCACTAAGAGGATATGAAGTATATTTCAGTCCATGAGAAAGTTTGGACAAACAAATGGAAACAAGAGCTTGAAGAAGTTTACAACGAAAGGGGGACCTATGTTTCCAAGATAGGTAACAAAAACATACATGTATATTGCCGATAATGCATTGCTTTCAACATTTGACAGGTCGGTGTTTCATCACCATTTCTCAGGTAGTACGTTTTCTAACCCTACCTCATTTTCGAGTGCGCCATTGAGCCCTCACTTCTCGGGTAGTGCGTTTTCTAACCTACCTCATTTCAAGGGCGCCTTTAAGCCCTCTCCAATATTTTTCTGGGTAGGTCACCCATTACAACGTGACCAATTCTCCATGTTTTTTATTTGGGTAGGTCACCCATTACAATCAGACCATTCTTCCCCCTAGGTAGGTCACCCAAAGAATGAGACCACTCTTCCTTTTTCCATTTGGGTAGGTCACCCATAAGAATGAGACCATTCTCCATTTTTTTTTACCTGGGTAGGTCACCCATGATAATGAGGCCATTCTTCCCCCTGGGTAGGTCACCCAAAGAATGAGACCACTTTTCCTTTTTTCCATTTGGGTAGGTCACCCATAAGAATGAGACCATTCTCCATCTTTTTTTACCTGGGTAGGTCACCCATAAGAATGAGGCCATTCCTCCCCCTGGGTAGGTCACCCAAAGAATGTGAGACAACTCTTTCCCTTTTCCACTCGGCAGGTCACCATCATATATGAGACCACACACGCATTTTTGTATTGGTTGTGGGTAAAGGAATCGCCAGATGAGATTCCAAGTTGATTGAGATCGCCAGAGGGGATCTCGTATTTCAATATTGGTCAAATGAGGTCGCCAGAAGGGACCTCATGTTTCAGCCTTGGTTAAAAGAAATCGCCAGTGGGGTTTCCAAGTTTTTTGGTTAGAAGAGATGGCCAGAAGGGATCTCAAGATGACTAAATTTCGATCATAGTTTTTTGGGGCTGAGGAGGATTGCTGCAAAGACAAAGTTTCAGAGGGATCAAGCTCCAACTAGATCTGTTTCAGGAGTTCAGTTTTGGTTTATCTTTATAAATCTTACTGCGCAAAACCTCTGCTCCATAAGCTTTATAAAGAGGGGGCATCTGTTGTAACCCATTTTCGGGTCCCCACAAAAATAAATAAAAATAAATAGCCAAAGGAGTTCAGAAAAATAACGAAAGGCAGAAGCACTCAGGAAATGGTCAGAAAATTGGTCAAGGAGTATAAAAATACAAAGATTGGATTTTTGACAATATATTCTTGAAGGATGAGGGCCCTATTTAGAAGGAAAATTTAAATTTTGAGGAGAAAAGCCCAAAATTGGATGTTTATGGATTTAATTGGATTTTTAATTGAATTTATAGGGGATTTGATTGCAAGAAAAATTGATTTTTAAGTCAATTTGGGCTTTAATTAGAAGAAATTTAAGTTCTGGAGCCAAAATATATTTTTTAGGAATTTATTAGGTCAAATCAGGGGCTTAATTGCATAAATATTGAAGTTTAAGGGTCAATTAGGGGCTTAATTGTGAAAATCCGAAACCAGGGACCAATTTGGAAAAGGCGCGAAGATAGAGGGGGCTGTATTGAATTGATTCAGGGGCCTAATTGAAGAAATTGGAAGTTTATTGATCAATTGAGGGCTCAATTGCATAAATCAGAGGCCAAGGACCAAAGTGAAAAAAGCGGCCAACTATGGGGGCAGGGATCGAAATTGGCAGGGACGCAATTGAAATAAACAAAAGATAATTGAGGGCTGATTTGAAATCTGGCGCATTCGGCACCATTTTTAAATGAAACGGCGCGTTTTCTCCGAAACAACGTCGTTTCACACATAAAAAAAAAGGGGACCGAACGGTGCCGTTTTGAACGGCACTGTTCCCCTTTCTTCTCCCCCCCCCGAACGTGTAGCATGGGAAGAAATCTTGTTTAAACATCCGGTGCCTCTCTCTCCTCGCGTGCACTGACAAAACCCGAAGCCCATACACCTCGGACGATGCGAAGCCAGGAGAGTCACGCCTTGATCAGCCACGCTCGCCGACCAGCCGACTGACGTTGTCCCGCTCCCCACGCTGACCTGCTCAACCCATGCAGTCCCGCACCCTTTGCCCCCCTATAAAAGAGGGGGGGAGACCTGAAAAAGAGAAGAGGAAAAAGGAACCGAGAGGAAGTTCTGCCAAAAAAACTGAAGAGAGAGAGAGGGAACGAAGGAGAGAAGTTAGAGAGAGGCGAACAAAAAAAGTAGAGAGCAAGAAAGGAACATCAAAACCAACTGAAAACGAAAGGAAAAAGGAACTGAAAACAAAGAATATGGGTGGGAAGCGGAGAGAGCGTACCGAACCACTTGGAACAGCAGCGCCGCCGTTTAGAGCCACCGGCCTCCACCGCAGCGCCATCAGCGAGGACGTCCGACCAGCAGCACCGCCTCTGCCGCACCAGGTATGCTTCCTCCCCCCTGAGTTTTTTTTCGAACTGCATGAGGCTTGCCTCCTGCATGCATAATCGTTCTGCATGCAGGAGGTGGGGAGGGGAAAAATAATCCCCCCCCGTTCAGCCTTCATCGCTAGGCCAGGTTGATGCTGGCCCAACGTTATTAATTTTCTTCTGCTCTGGGCCAGACGGTTTCTGGCCAAAAAATATTTGCGATGGGCCAGAATGGTTCTGGCCCAACCCGTTTTCTTCTGGGCTGAGTCCGGCCCAATTAGTTATGCCGGCCCAGCCCACTCAATATATTATATATTATATAATATATATGTGTGCATATTATATGTATAAAAATAAGAAAAAAATATTTTGAAAAATCTTTGAAAAATATTGTTGATTTTTCCTGCATTTTTCATTTAAGGTGGATTAATATTGGGTTGTATTTTTATACCGTAAGGATACAACCCAGTATTTAAAATACCCGTTTTTTTTGTCAAAACATCAAAGATTTTTGTCACACCCCCACAAAAAATTTATAAAGGCACGACATCGGCTGGCGATTTTCGTTGTGTTCTAAGGATTTGGTTCTTTGGAGTCGCCACCTAGTATTTGGTCACTAGGAACCCTAACTGGTCTTTCAGAGATTCTAAGGCAAGGGACTGGTTGCGTAAAGGAAGGTACTAGCACCCCTAATACGCCCTACTAAGGTAAGCTGCTTGGTGTTTGGTTTGCTCCATAGTCTATGGTGTTGGTGTCTTCTAAACCCGTCAATTTATTTTGGATAGAAATCTAAGGAGATTCCATGTGCTATAAAAGCTCATTTTTTCTTTTAGTATTTCAAAAGTCGGTGACTCGTAAATCGCAAGGAAAAGAAGAAAAAAAAGAACGAAGAAAATTTCACAGTTACATAAAAAACAATTTTATACTTTCACGACTCGTAAACCGTGGAGAAAAAAAAATTAAAATTTTGAAATGTTTCTCGATCGCAACCAAAGCTTCTTTCAAACATGTGCGTTTGATTTATTACTCCCGATAATTATTTGGATGTTCGTCCTTTTAAGGATTTCTTCATCCAAACATTAGCGTGAACAATAACCACAACTTCTCCTCCCAAAAATAAGATTTTTATAGTTTTGGAATATTGGCCAATACCCTTTGGAGTTTTACAAACAGGTTGTAAAATCCACAAATGCAAGAAAATGATTTGTGTTTAAGAAATCCATGTGAAAACACATTTTCAAAACTTCCAATATTTTTTTTTTATATATAAAAAGAACATTCAAAACATGTTAGTGTATTGGCCGTATGCATGAAAACAAAACATTTTTTTTTTAGTAAACATTTTTTTTTGACGAAAACCGGGTATTTTAATACCGAATTTGTATCTTGACAATATAAAAATACAAACCAGTATTGACCCAAAATACAATAATAAAATTACAGAAAAATCACAAATTCTTTGAAATAATTTTTTTGAAGATTTTTTATTTTTTTATTTTTAGGGCTGACCCATCGGGGCCCACATGGCTGGGCTGAACCCAGCAGGCCTCATGTGAACAGTGAAATAAATATGATGTGAACAGTGAAATAGCATTTCACTGTTTACGTGAATTATATGTGATGTGAACAGTGAATTAACATTTCACTGTTCAAGTGAATTATATTTCACTTCAACAGTGAAATGCAAGGAAATGGTGCATGCACAGCGACGAAGGGGGTGCAAACCTGGTGGCAGAAATGATGTTGAAGACGATGGCGAACACTCCCAGTGATGCTGGTGGCGGTGGACAGGAAGCCAATGGGGGCTCACGATGATTCTGACGGTGGCAGTGGTTGGGAAGCGCAACTGTTTTCTGCAGTATTTCTTCTTCTTTATGTAGACGCACGTACCTCTGTCTTCCTCCTTTTTGCTTATGTCTGGTTCTTCTCCTCTTGATCCCGGGTGTTTCCTTCTGTCAGCTGTTCATCCTTCTCTGTGTACAATGGTCTCCCCTCTCGGTCGTCCCCTCACTGTCTCATTGCTTTTTTTTGTTTTGTTTCCTCCTCCCTCTCTTCTCTGTCCGTTCCTTCTCCGGTTTCTCTCTCTCTCTTCGGGTTTCTCTCCTCCTCTCTCTCTTCGGTTTTCTTTGTTTTTTTCTTTGGGTTCTTTTTTTTTTCTTTTCTGTCCTCCTCCCTCTCTTCTCTGTCCGTTCCTTCTCCGGTTTCTTCTCTCTCTCTCTTCGGGTTCTCTCCTCCTCTCTCTCTTCGGTTTTCTTTGTTTTTT
The DNA here is from genome assembly GCF_005239225.2 of Populus alba. Lineage (NCBI taxonomy): Eukaryota > Viridiplantae > Streptophyta > Magnoliopsida > Malpighiales > Salicaceae > Populus > Populus alba. Next base: position 2,753,711 of record NC_133294.1, on the reverse strand, counting down.
TCTTTGGGTTCTTTTTTTTTTTTTTCTTTTCTGTCCTCCTCCCCTTCTTCTCTCTTTCGGTTCTCCATTTATAGAACCAGCGGGCGTGGCTTCACCGTGGAGCCAAGGAGCGGGTCGAGGAGCGGCTGTCGGGGAGCGGCTGTCCAGGCGGGCCTCCCTCGGCTTCGGCAGCGCGGCGGGTGGTCGGCCAGTGTCTTCTGTCGGTGGCCCACCGGCGTGGGGCCTCGGTCGGTGACAAGAGGGACCTGCAGAAAAATAAATAATGCAAACTTTTCCTTCTTCCCTGCTGTAATGTTCGGGGGAAGAAGAAAGTGAACAGTGCCGTTCAAAACGGCACCGTTCGGTCTTTTTTTTTTTTTTTTTCTTTTCTTTGCATGAAACGACGTCGTTTTGGATAAAACGCGCCATTCCATTTTAAAATAAAGGCGCCAGAACATTTCTTGAATCAGTCCTTAATCATCTGTGTTCAATTCAATTTCGTCCCTTCCAATTTCGGTCCGTCCCATAGTTGGCCGCGTTTTTCCACTTTGATCCTTGGCCTCTGATTTATGCAATTTAGCCCTCAATTGATCAATAAACTTCTAATTTCTTCAATTAAGCCCCTGGATCAAATTCAAACAGCCCCCTCCATCTTTGCGCCTTCCCCAAATTGTCCCTGGTTTCGGATTTTTACAATTAAGTCCCTAATTGGCCATTAAACTTCAATATTTATGCAATTAAGCCCCTGATTTGACTTAATAAAATCCTAAAAATTTATAATTTGGCCCCAGAACTTAAATTTCTTCTAATTAAAGCCCAAATTGACTTAAAAATCAATTTTTCTTGCCATCAAATCTTCTATTAAATTCAATCAAAAATCCAATTAAGTCCATAAACATTCAAATTTGGGCTTTTCTCCTCAAAATTCAAATTTTCTTATCCACCAGGGTCCTCATCCTTCAAGAATATATTGTCAAAAATTCAATCCTTGTATTTTTTAAATTCCTTGACAAATTTTCTGACTGTTTTCTGAGCGCTTCTGCCTCCTGTTATTTTTTCTAAACTCTTTTGGCCATTTATTTTTTTTTCATGGGACCCAAAAAATGGGTTACAACAGATGCCCCCTCTTTATAATACTTACGGAGCATGGGTTTTGCGCAGTAAGTGTTATAAAGATAAACCCATAACGGAACTCCCGAAACTGATCTGGTCGAAGCTTAATTGATCTGAAACCTTGTCTTTTGCAACAATCCTCTTTAGCCCAAAAAACTATGATCCAAATTTAGTCATCTCGAGATCCCTTCTGGCGATCTCCTTTAACCCCAAAAACTTGGAATCCCATCTGGCGATTCTTCTTAACCAAGGCTAAAATATAAAGTCCCTTCTGGCGACCTCCTTTGACCAATATCGAAATGCGAGATCCCTTCTGGCGACCTTCCTTGATGAATGTCGAAGCACGAGATCCCTTCTGGCGATCTCAGATAACTTGGAATCCCATCTGGCGATTCCTTTTATTACCAACATGAAATATGAGGTCCCATCTGGCGACCTCCAAATAGCGAAACACGTGATCTCTTCTGGCGATCTCAAACAACTTGGAATCCCATCTGGCGATTCCTCTTAACAAACATGAGATATGAGGTCCCATCCGGCGACCTCCAAATACCAAAATACGAGATCCCTTCTAGCGATCTCCATCAACTTGGAATCCCATCTGGCAATTCCTTTTATTCAAACATGAAATATGAGGTCCCTTCTGGCGACCTTCATCGAAATACGAGATCCCTTCTGGCGATCTCAAACAATTTGGAATCCCATCTGGCGATTCCCTTTTATCAAACATGAAATATGAGGTCCCATCTGGCGACCTCCAAATAGTGAAATGCGAGATCCCTTCTGGCGATCTCCATCAACTTGGAATCCCATCTGGCAATTCCTTTTATTCAAACATGAAATATGAGGTCCCTTCTGGCGACCTCCATTGATGAATATCAAAATATAAGATCCCTTCTGGCGATCTCAAACAATTTGGAATCCCATCTGGCGATTCCCTTTTATCAAACATGAAATATGAGGTCCCATCTGGCGACCTCCAAATAGTGAAATGCGAGATCCCTTCTGGCGATCTCCATCAACTTGGAATCCCATCTGGCAATTCCTTTTATTCAAACATGAAATATGAGGTCCCTTCTGGCGACCTCCATTGATGAATATCAAAATATAAGATCCCTTCTGGCGATCTCAAACAACTTGGAATCCCATTTGGCGATTCCTTTTTACCGAATGCTATCGATGTCGTTCTTCTTGCTGGCAGGGTTTGAGAATCCTTATCTTCTCTTCTTGTTGTTCTAGAATCAACTCAATTATTCTTTCTTCATCTATAATCTTGTTGGAATGCACTAAGATCTCCTCCTGTAACGATCCAAAAAACATACATGCAATGATTTATGATTAGATGCAATGCATGCATTCATACCTGGTTTTGAAACATAGGCCCCCATCCTCTTTATGAGACTCCCTCGTAACATGAGCTTGCTTTTGAAGTCGTATGCTGGATTCATCTCTCGTGTTGCCTATCATATTCTTGGAGAAGAAGTCTTTGACTTTCTTCAAATAGTCCTTTTCTCAAAATGTATGACTTGTATTTGCCTCTTTATCATGCTTTTGTCAAATGCTTTAGCTTGGTTTTCAAATCTATAGGCTTCCATCCAAATTTAAACACGTAAAACTTTTCATAAAACATCTCGTCTTGCCCCCAGTGTAGGGGTGTGATCCTAGTCTGGGATTTTGAAAACTACGAGAAGTTCTTGGGTCAACCCGTTCTGAAACTTCTTCTAGTGTGTGGAAAGTCAACCGAGGCAATGCTTCATCTTCCTTCCCCACTTGCGTTTCCTTGTCTTCTCCTTCGATCTCGCCTTCTTCATTATTGACGACTCTTGACCAAGGTTTTCCAACCTTTATCCCCTATCACTTTTGTCATGACCAGGCAATGGATTTGAATTGATATTGGGTGTTTCTTCGAATGACACCCATCCTATCTTGATGAGCTTCAACAACATGTTCTTGAAAGCGTAGCATGTTTCAAGACAATGCCCGGGAATACCAGCATGGTACTCGCAAGTCAACTCGGGCTTATACTAGATGGGGAATGGTGGTTGTAGTGGTAATGTAGGGATATGAGCTATTTGTCCAATGCTCAGTAGTTTGGCATACATGTCCTTCAAAGGCATGGGTAATGGCGGTAGTTGTTCTGCAATGTATCTTGTGTTTGGTCTTTGGTGGTTGTTTTGGGTGTTTGCCTGGCCATTTGCTCGATTAAGGGAAAAAGGTTTGTTAAAGTTTATGTGAGCCACATGAGAGGTAGGTATTTGTGGGTTATATGAATCTGTTATCTTGTCATTGGACCCACCTTCAAAGTTGTTAATGGGACCTTTCATTTTTCTTCCGATAAAACCCTTTGTCTCCAATGGCTCAATTATGCGTCCAGCTTTAATCCCTTGCTCTATTCTTTCCGCTATGCGTACAACATCATAGAAATGTTGAGATGAGCTACCCATTAAATGCTCATAGTAGGGTGCCTTGAATGTATTGGCGAACAAAGTCACCATCTCCGTTTCTATCAAAGGGGGTTGCACATGCATGGCCTCGTCCCTCCATCTTTGCGCATATGCCCTTATTGATTCTTGGCTTCTCTTTTCCATTGACATAAGGCTTGTTCGATCTGGAGCAATTTCCAAATTAAACTTGTATTGCTTAAGGAAAGCCTCCACTAAATCCTTCCATTTCTTAATCCTGGCATTTTCCAGCCTCATGTACCAACTTAGCGCAGATCCCGATAGACTATCTTGGAAAAAGTAGATCATTAACTTATCGTCATGAATTACTTCAGCCATCTTGTTGCAATAAGATCGAAGGTGAGTGTTTGGGCATTCCAACCCAGTATACCTTATAAACTCTGGTATCCTAAAATCTTTTGGTACCGTGAGGTTAGGTACCAAGCATATTTCCGATGTTCGCAGGGGGTCAAACCAATCATTTCCCTCGACTGCTCTTAACCTTTCTTCTAATGCTGATATCTTGTCATCATTCACAAAACCCGTGGACCTATTATCGGAAGGCCCCTCGGCTGTTAAATCTACAGTGATATGAGCTTGAGGGGGCTGAATGGGAATAACAGGTGTAAAGTGCTGCCCCGTTGCTGAATCTGCCCCCATATTCTGAGATACCCCCGGGACAGGGGCCGACGGTGCTCCTATAGGTGGTTGGGTAGATGTTCCCTCCCCATTCTTGGCTTTTAAAAGTTGCTCAAGCAGATTGGTCAACCGGGAAACTTCATTTTTCACGGATTCCAACTCGGTTTGGTAGTGTGACTCTAACTGAGCTCTTTCTTCGTTTTCCATTCTTGATCTGGACCGGGTTTGGTGGACTCTGGATGTGGGACCTATGTTTCACGATCTGGAGATGCATGCATAGATGTATGAGAAAATGTATGATTGTGATGGATGCATGCATGTTTTATTGTGAACGAAAAATAACCATCCCATTATAAGCATTCTCTTGTCACATTGCTTTGATAGAAGTTCTGCCTTTCGAGTCGTTTTGCTAGAATCATGTTCACCAAGAGACAGATTTTGCATAAGAAGATGGGTCAACGCCCTTTTCATTAATGCTTGGATAAAAATACATTTAAAAAATACAACATGCTAATCTCTTTCCTCCATAAACTCCTTAGCCAAAGGTAAGAAAGCAAAGCCGCGGTTCTCAATCTTCCCTAAAAAGGCATCGGTTTCGGCTAGGCTTCGGCGATAGCGAATGATGTCTCCTCCCACATTCCGTGCATTGATTCTAATAATTCGAGCATGTGCAGCAGCTTCGTCCATTTGCTCATCGGTTTTGGTCATTTTTTCTATGAGCAACATGTTTGTTCTGTTCAAAGCAATGTTGTTGGCGTCGATTCGATCCTTGTGCTTTTCTGTTGCTACTAGCTTCTCGTCCAAATACTTCAACTTTTCGCGTTCTTTGTCGAGCTTTATCCTTGCAACTTTTATCTCACTCCTCTTGGCTGCTAACTCCGCTTTAACATCCTCGAATCCTCCCCTTTTGCTTTCCAACTCTATATATTTCTTATTCAAATCCTTATACCTCCTAATCCTATCCATTAGTTCGAATTGCACTTGCACAAATTTTTCTTGGTAATATTTTGCACTTTCTTGGCAATCGCTAAAGTCCATCTCCATTGCTTCAAGTTCAGAACAACTTTGCATCCAATCCAAACTCAACCCTTTAAGCTCATTCTCACTCCTTTCCCTAGCAATCTTCTCCTCAACCAACTTTAACTCAAGCTTGGTTATTTTCGCATCTCTAGACTGTATTTGCTCATCTAGAAATGTTCTCCTTTTATCCTCTTCTAGCATCATTCCTTCCAACGTCGCCTTGTCCTTTCTGCTCTTGCTCAACTCTATTCTTAGTTTGTCCACTTGCCTTCTCAATTCACCGTTAACCCTCTTTCTTTTGAGGGGTTCCTCTATGGTTTGAGGAGATTTGACTTCTACACGAGGCATGGCTGAAGCAGCTAAATCATCTTCAATATTAACCTCTTTTCCCTTAATAGGCTCCTCTATAGCGCAAGACATGGCTGAAGCAGCTGAGGCTTTCCATTTTACATATCCTTCGCTCACACTTGGATCTCTCAAACCTTCTATTTCCACCAACACTAGATGCTTCCAATCTTGTTTGATGATCTCCAAAACTTCTTTTGCCATGGGATCTTTGAACAGACCAAAGAATTGAGCAATTCCCATAGTTCTGGGAACAAACTGTATGCCCCCAAATTGTCTTACCACTAAAGTCGGAGCATAACTCACATAACCCGTAATCCCCACCAATGGTACCCAATGCCTTTGTCCACAACTCATTAGGACCTTCGTTGTTGTTACCCATGGTGCTCTCCATTTAAAATCGCTATTAGGTAATCCTTCCAATTTATCAACCCAACCCTGGTTGTCTAGATCTCCCCATTCTTCTTCTTCCACAATCTTTAGGGGTTTTTGAGTGAACCACCAAAAATTATTGAAGACAGGTTTCTTTGTTTCGATATGGCTCACCATCCAAATATACAACAGTTGCGTGCAGCATCTCATTGCTCCTTTTCCAGCTTTTCTACAATGGTTAAGTGTCAAAAATGTTTCGGCTAAGATAGCAACCACTGGATTGATCTGTGTGTTCTCATACTCCACATAAGCAGCGGCGGCCTCCAAGCTTACTAAACCAGTCTGACTTGGGAACAACACAAGGCCAAATATACCTAAGGCAATCAATCTCTCTTTTTCTACTTCTGACTCCTTTTCCAACTCTAGCATCCTCCATTTCAAACCGGTGCCATTCTTTTCCAGAAACTTTTCCAAGTTGGAGATTCTGAGCAGTTTGACAGCTCAGGGATGATCTTGTCGGATCTCAAAGGAGAATAAATCCGATACAGGTCATTCGGAAACTCGGTCAACAATCCATATTCCTCAATCGTGGGGCACAAGTCTATGCTTCCAAAGGAGAAACATCGGTATTCTGGATCCCAAAAATGAACTAAGGCTCGCACCGCTGGGCTTAACACTTCTACCTTTGCGATTTCCATCAAACGTCCGTATTTCCTAAAAAATGCATCTTTATCCACATTCTGAAAATGAGTCGTTAACTTGTTCACCTCATTCAATATGCAATTCAGGTTCTTGATTGGCGACATCTTCTTAGCATCGCTTCTAAGGCAGTCTCCTTCAATCAATTGTGACAGTTCAGAATTCTTTCCATACTCTATGGAAGATTTGGTGATGGTCATTTCGTTCACAAATCCTGCAATTCAAAATGCATGGGGGGTTAGTCTTGTTTCGATGCAAAAGATTTATATCGGAACATACACCCTAAGGATAGGTTCTAGTTCTTTTACGTGAGACAGAGGGTAGGTTTACTACTAGGTCTCTAAAAGAGGGTCTCTTGCTGTTCCAGTGATCACCCTCGTAAAGGCGATATGGAGGTCCAGCAGATAGTGGGATGGCACGTGTACCAATCACTATCAGTCTAAACACTCAGCAAAGAGTTGGGGTTTACACAAACTTAAGCCTTGACTCAAGTCATAAGGCAAGCTGCTAGTCCCCCACTTAAACTTAGAGTTACATGTGTGTGCCCTCCAAAACATAATAATAATAATAAAGTGATGCATGACTATGGCATGTATGATAGAATGTAAAGATATATGCTAAAGCTTTTAAACAAAACATTATAAGAAAACAAAAACCAATAACATAAACAAACAAACAAACAAATCAAGCTTAGTCCTAACATCCCCAGCGGAGTCGCCATTCTGTCACACCCCCACAAAAAATTTATAAAGGCACGACATCGGCTGGCGATTTTCGTTGTGTTCTAAGGATTTGGTTCTTTGGAGTCGCCACCTAGTATTTGGTCACTAGGAACCCTAACTGGTCTTTCAGAGATTCTAAGGCAAGGGACTGGTTGCGTAAAGGGAAGGTACTAGCACCCCTAATACGCCCTACCTAAGGTAAGCTGCTTGGTGTTTGGTTTGCTCCATAGTCTATGGTGTTGGTGTCTTCTAAACCCGTCAATTTATTTTGGATAGAAATCTAAGGAGATTCCATGTGCTATAAAAGCTCATTTTTTCTTTTAGTATTTCAAAAGTCGGTGACTCGTAAATCGCAAGGAAAAGAAGAAAAAAAAGAACGAAGAAAATTTCACAGTTACATAAAAAACAATTTTATACTTTTCACGACTCGTAAACCGTGGAGAAAAAAAAATTAAAATTTTGAAATGTTCTCGATCGCAACCAAAGCTTCTTTCAAACATGTGCGTTGATTTATTACTCCCGATAATATTTTGGATGTTCGTCCTTTTAAGGATTTCTTCATCCAAACATTAGCGGTGAACAATAACCACAACTTCTCCTCCCAAAATAAGATTTTTATAGTTTTTGGAATATTGGCCAATACCCTTTGGAGTTTTACAAACAGGTTGTAAAATCCACAAATGCAAGAAAATGATTTGTGTTTAAGAAATCCATGTGAAAACACATTTTCAAAACTTCCAATATTTTTTTTTATATATAAAAAGAACATTCAAAACATGTTAGTGTATTGGCCGTATGCATGAAAACAAAACATTTTTTTTTTTAGTAAACATTTTTTTTTGACGAAAACCGGGTATTTTAATACCGAATTTGTATCTTGACAATATAAAAATACAAACCAGTATTGACCCAAAATACAATAATAAAATTACAGAAAAATCACAAATTCTTTGAAATAATTTTTTTGAAGATTTTTTATTTTTTTATTTTTTTTTTAGGGCTGACCCATCGGGGCCCACATGGCTGGGCTGAACCCAGCAGGCCTCATGTGAACAGTGAAATAAATATGATGTGAACAGTGAAATAGCATTTCACTGTTTACGTGAATTATATGTGATGTGAACAGTGAATTAACATTTCACTGTTCAAGTGAATTATATTTCACTTCAACAGTGAAATGCAAGGAAATGGTGCATGCACAGCGACGAAGGGGGTGCAAACCTGGTGGCAGAAATGATGTTGAAGACGATGGCGAACACTCCCAGTGATGCTGGTGGCGGTGGACAGGAAGCCAATGGGGGCTCACGATGATTCTGACGGTGGCAGTGGTTGGGAAGCGCAACTGTTTTCTGCAGTATTTCTTCTTCTTTATGTAGACGCACGTACCTCTGTCTTCCTCCTTTTTGCTTATGTCTGGTTCTTCTCCTCTTGATCCCGGGTGTTTCCTTCTGTCAGCTGTTCATCCTTCTCTGTGTACAATGGTCTCCCCTCTCGGTCGTCCCCTCACTGTCTCATTGCTTTTTTTTGTTTTGTTTCCTCCTCCCTCTCTTCTCTGTCCGTTCCTTCTCCGGTTTCTTCTCTCTCTCTCTTCGGGTTCTCTCCTCCTCTCTCTCTTCGGTTTTCTTTGTTTTTTTCTTTGGGTTCTTTTTTTTTTCTTTTCTGTCCTCCTCCCTCTCTTCTCTGTCCGTTCCTTCTCCGGTTTCTTCTCTCTCTCTCTTCGGGTTCTCTCCTCCTCTCTCTCTTCGGTTTTCTTTGTTTTTTTCTTTGGGTTCTTTTTTTTTTTTCTTTTCTGTCCTCCTCCCCTTCTTCTCTCTTTCGGTTCTCCATTTATAGAACCAGCGGGCGTGGCTTCACCGTGGAGCCAAGGAGCGGGTCGAGGAGCGGCTGTCGGGGAGCGGCTGTCCAGGCGGGCCTCCCTCGGCTTCGGGCAGCGCGGCGGTGGTCGGCCAGTGTCTTCTGTCGGTGGCCCACCGGCGTGGGCCTCGGTCGGTGACAAGAGGGACCTGCAGAAAAAATAAATAATGCAAACTTTTCCTTCTTCCCCGCTGTAATGTTCGGGGGAAGAAGAAAGTGAACAGTGCCGTTCAAAACGGCACCGTTCGGTCTTTTTTTTTTTTTTTTTCTTTTCTTTGCATGAAACGGCGTCGTTTTGGATAAAACGCGCCATTCCATTTTAAAATAAAGGCGCCAGAACATTTCTTGAATCAGTCCTTAATCATCTGTGTTCAATTCAATTTTGTCCCTTCCAATTTCGGTCCGTCCCCATAGTTGGCCGCGTTTTCCACTTTGATCCTTGGCCTCTGATTTATGCAATTTAGCCCTCAATTGATCAATAAACTTCTAATTTCTTCAATTAAGCCCCTGGATCAAATTCAAACAGCCCCCTCCATCTTTGCGCCTTCCCCAAATTGGTCCCTGGTTTCGGATTTTTACAATTAAGTCCCTAATTGGCCATTAAACTTCAATATTTATGCAATTAAGCCCCTGATTTGACTTAATAAAATCCTAAAAATTATAATTTGGCCCCAGAACTTAAATTTCTTCTAATTAAAGCCCAAATTGACTTAAAAATCAATTTTTCTTGCCATCAAATCTTCTATAAATTCAATCAAAAATCCAATTAAGTCCATAAACATTCAAATTTGGGCTTTTCTCCTCAAAATTCAAATTTTCTTATCCACCAGGGTCCTCATCCTTCAAGAATATATTGTCAAAAATTCAATCCTTGTATTTTTTAAATTCCTTGACAAATTTTCTGACTGTTTTCTGAGCGCTTCTGCCTCCTGTTATTTTTTCTAAACTCTTTTGGCCATTTATTTTTATTTTTCATGGGGACCCAAAAATGGGTTACAACAATTTTCAAAATAAAAATGTTTTTTTTGCTTCAAAAAATTCTAAAAAAATGTTGTTGATTTTTCCTATATATTTTTATTAGGGTGGATTAATATTGGTTTGTATTTTTTATACCGTAAGGAATACCTGATTGTCGTCAAAGCATAAAAAAATAATATTTTCCAAAAAAAATGTTTTTGTTTTAAAATACGGCCTAGTCTCTCCATTATATATATAAATATTATAACATCATATTTTCACACAACAAAGGAAATTTTCAAAGCAATATATGTATTAGCATGCATTTTGGCTTTAATAACTAGTTTATTCAAGCCATGAGAACTAGGCCAATATTTCAAAAAATTCTAAAAAATCTTTTTGTTTTCTTTTAGTATTTGGGATTACGAATTTATACGTAAAACGTATTCCTAAATATTATTAATAAAATTTTGGTATAGACGTTAGAACGGTTAAGATTTTAACCCGATAAGATAAAGACCTCCTTACCGAGGAGGACTTTTCTTGAACCATAGGCAGACCAACAACTAGAAGAACAATAACACTTTAGTTTTTATCAGACAATAAAACAATACAGCTTACCTTAGTTAGGGCGTATTTGGGGTGCTAATACCTTCCCTTTACGCAACCAGTTCCCGTACCCGATCTCTGAGACCAGTTATGGTTCCTAGTGACCAAAATACTAGGTGGCGACTCCAAAGAACCAAATCAGTAAAACAAAAAAAAATCGCCAGTCGAACCCGCAATGGGATTTTTTAGGGTGCGACAATAAATATTTGTACTGGCTTTCACTTTTTTTTCCCGTTGTAATATGTTATTATTTTATTAATTGATTTTTATTTATAAAATCTTGTATTTATAATAAAAATATATTAAATATCTTATCTTACTTGTCACCTTGTTGCTGCTCACCATTTTCCAAGACGGTGAACTCCACAAACCCATTTGCTGTTTTCTCCTAGGGCAGCTCCAACGGAGCAGTCAAATGGAAAGCCAAACCTCATTTTCCTGCTTCTTTTTCACTATTTGTATTCCAACCGGCATGCTAAATGAAAAAGTCAAAATGGCTATTTATGCTCTCAATAGCCATTTCTACATTTAACTGTAGAAATAGCCAAAATGGCCAACGACTATTTTTATAGCCGTTGGCCAGCAGCTCTGCTTTTTTTTTTTTTTTTTAAATATAGAAATTTTTTTCTATAAATACATGAAGAAAAAACTTGTAGTTTTAAATTTTTTGTATTGTGCCTCACCCTTCTCTCAAATTTAAAAATTAAATGGTGGCGGTTATTTTTTCAAACCATGAATTTGAATTTACTTTTAAAAAATTAAATTTTTAACAGTAATATATAAAACTGAAAATTAAAAATATTTCATATAAATAAATTTTAAGTTTAATTTTAAATTATATCTTTTAACTTTCATATTACTTCATTAAATTTTATATTATTTTTATAAATTACTAATATTAATTATATAATTAATAACATCATAATTATATTATATATAAAATATCTAAATTAGTTACATAATTATATAAAAATGAATTTAACATGAAAATATATTAAAATATAAATGGCTTTTTTTAAATGGCTTTTTTACCATTGGAATGCACATAATAAAAAAAAACTATATTTCTACTATTCAAAAAGTCATTTTATCAATTTAGCTTTTTAATTTGGCTTTTTTTTATTGGAGATGTTTTTAAAACAACTAAAAAAACGCTCAAGTTCTCTTCCAATTTTCCGATGAGCCTACTCAACGGGAAACCTCACGTACTCTTTTGACAGCAGAATCCTATTACTATCACACCATGGAACCTCCCACTCAATAAACCTCTTGCCATTAGGCATTAGCACTTGTAAGACACCAAACATTGTGCAGCTTCAACGTCCCTCCACTCCACAGCAATACTCAATGGCTCAAAACGGAACACCACTCGGTAGTCGACCCAGTAGCTGATTCAGAGTCATGATCCTCCACGTGCCTTTTTCTTATTAGTGGGTGGTGTTGATGCTGGTTTTGGATGCGAGAGGATGGAGATACGGCCAGAGCAGGTGCCCAGCGAGAGTGGATGAGTTGGATTAGGCGGGTGTCTATACTCTATACCTCGAATTCCTATATAATAAAAATACTTTATTTATAATATTGTGCCACATATACTTAAGGGTTGTCTTAAAAGTTTTAGCAAAACCACTTATGCTATGTTTGTTTTTTTAAAAATAATTTTTAAATTTTTTTTTATATTATTTGTTATTAAAAAAATTGATTAATGAAAAATTCTTTTCAGTTAAAGAAAAGTTTTGCTTAATTTTCAAAAAAGTGTTTTTTTAAAATTTAAATGGAAAATAATTTTTGAAAGTTGTAAAAAATTTAGAAATGTCATATTATTTGGTAATTATATCAAATTTGATCCTCAAACTTTTGATTGCAATAAATATTTTGTTTTGAATATTTATTTTTCAATTTCATCTCTTAAAATTTAATTTTTATATTAACCTTGGTCCTTTATTTTTATAATTGTTATTTGCTTTTTTCTTATTATTTTCTTATTAAACTTTTTTATCTAACAAATTTGATCCTCATTTTTTTTTTATTACTTATTTTATTTGAAATAATTTATAAAATATTTATTATTATTATTTTAATTTATTAATTTTTTTAAATTTTTTAGATTTGATTTCTATTATTTTGATCATTATTTATTTTTAATTATATTTAGTGTTTTTCAACTTATTTTCTATTACACTAAAATTTTAAAAAATAATTTATTTTTTTTAAATTCACTTTCTAAGAAAAGATTACGTTCATCTACTTTCCTTTCTCATGTTCTTTTAATATTATTATGCAGGATGCTGAAAAATTGTGTGGTCTTACCATTGATATGCATGCATTAATGGAATATCATTATGAAGAAGTTGTCTGTACTAATTCAATGGTTTATCACAGGCTTAACTTTTTTCAACAATGGCTTTCTGATTTTTTCAATGGGGGAAAATTACAAACAAGCCAAACAAGTTTGTTTCCCATCCTCAGCGCGGATGCTTTTAGAAAGATGCCAGATGTAAAATTTCTCCATCTAAACTACACCAATTTTCAATTTTCATGGAAGTTTTGAGCACTTTCCCAAGAATTTGATATGGTTAAGTTGGCATGGATTGTCTTGGAGCTCCATACCAAATCACGTATGCTTGGAGAAGCTGGTGGTTCTTGATCTATCCAGAAGCTGTCTGATTGATGCTTGGAAGGGCAAACCGGTATGTATCAAGTCTCTCTATAGCTATCTCTCTCGTTTTGAATTGATAACAACTAAATTCATGTAATTTCACAGTTTCTTCCAAAATTGAAAGTTCTTGATCTCTGTCACTCTCGTGATCTCATTAGAACCCCAGACTTCTTGGGTCTCCCAGCCCTTGAAAAGCTAATACTTGAAGACTGCATCCGTTTGGTTCAAATGCACGAATCTATTGGTGATTTGCAAAGATTGTTGATCTTAAATCTAAGAAATTATACAACTCTTATGGAGCTTCCAGAAGAAATGAGTAGATTGAATTCACTTCAAGAGCTGGTTTTAGATGGTTGCTCAAATCTTAACAACCTAAATATGGAGTTAGAGCATCATCAGGGGCGCACGTTGCTTCAAAGTGATGGAATTGTTGCAAGTACATCATTCATTTCATCTCTTCCATTGAAGCTATTCTTTCCCTCTAGGTTTTCAACGAGGAAAATGTTGAGATTTACCTCGTTTTCACTGCCACGCTTCTTGGAGAGTCTAGATTTAAGTGGAACTCCAATTCGTTTTCTTCCAGAAAGCATCAAGGATCTTGGTCTACTCAGAGCCCTATATTTAAGAAATTGCAAAATGCTTCAGGCACTCCCAGAGTTTCTACCCTATTCGGATTCGTTAGATGTGTCCTATTGCTATTCACTGCAAAGACTTGCAAATCTACACCATTGGACTTTTGCAGAAGGTTGTGATCACTTGGTGAGTTCCAAGATCGGATAAAGCAAGAATTAATCCAAATTATTGACTCTCACGTGTTCAGAATAATGGAAAGGGTTAGTGCTCAAATACAGCCATCGAGATTTGAGGTCCTCCCTCTCCCATTTTATTGTTTTGGAAATCTACATTTGAATACTTTTCTTTTGCTCATTTTATAGACATTGTTTTGGTGGTACAGATAATATTTGATCATGGCAAATTCAACGTATATGTATTTGTTGAAGATGAGATGTTAAGGGGGTTTTACGAGGAGGAAGAAGAGGATAAATGGCTAATTCAGAATGAGTTTGTAGATAACTTTTCAAGGGGGTTTTACGAGGAGGAAGAAGAGGATAAATGGCTAATTCAGAATGAGTTTGTAGATAACTTTTCATTCAAAATATCCTCATCACCTCCTGCCCACCGGATATTTGGCTTTAATCTGTTCATAAGTTGTGTGATGTCAGCATACCGTGACTTTAGTAATGGTTATGTTGAAATCAGAAACAATACCAGTGGTCTATCCATGCTTTGTCTTCCCTATCATGTACGCGCGTGGTGTTCGTGAACTCCATTTGCTAATCCACCGGAAATTAGAGGTCGGTGATCCTACAATGGTTGCATGAAGAGGAAGGAAATGATGATGATATCCAATCAAAGGATGAAGTTATCAATGCCCACAACAGTAGCGATGATGCACACGCTGCCAAAGAAGAAATAGCTTCTCTTATTTTTAGAAATTATTATTGTGGTTTCCATGCTAACGTCGATGGTGGCAATGGCTGTTGGTGGTCTTTTGCAAAGAGAGGTCTAGAACTTGCAAGATACCCAAAGTAGAGGTTTGCTATTTTTTTCTCGAAAAGCTTAACATGAAAATAGTTTTGTGTCTTCCTCCTTTCTTTATCATGGAAAGCATGAGATCTTTTATTTATAAATATTTGTCAGGACTTTCACTTTCTTTCTTTTTTCCCTGTAATATAATATTATTTTATTAATTGAATTTTATTTATAAAATCTTGAATTTATAATAAGATATATTAAATATATTATTTTATGTGTCAATCTTCTATTGGCCAAAAATATATGTAATGATTCATTTTTATGTTATTTTATTTGTTTTATTTCATCTTTTTATATAAAAATAAATAAAAAATAATACATGGTAAAATTTGATTGGTAATTCTTTTTTGCTTCTACATATATCCTTTTCAGACAATTCACTTGTAATAAAAAAAAAAAAAAGTGAACATGTCTTGAAAATATGATTGAGAGGATTCTATAATTTGAATATATTTTATTTTAATTAAAAATTAATTTGATTATATTATCACACCATGGAACCTCCATTCTTATAGAACCCCCCACTCAATAAACCTCTTGCCATCAGCACTTGTAAGACACCAAACATTGTGCAGCTTCAATGTCCCTCCACTCCACAGCAATACTCAATGGCTCAAAACGGAACACCACTCGGTAGCCGACCCAGTATTTTGGTGCTTCCACTTAGTCCAGCTGTTCAAGTAAAGACGATTGGTGTACAATGGTTGCATGAAGAGGAAGGAAATGATGAAGTTATCAATGCACACGCGGCCAAAGTAGAAATAGCTTCTCTTATTTTTAGAAATTATTATTGTGCTTTACATGGTAATAGAAATAGTATCGATTGGTGGTATTTTGCAAAGAGATGTCGATGAAGGGATTATAAAGATTAAGGGTGCATTATGTTGCAGAAGAACTCTTATTGTTCTCGATGACGTGGACAAATGGTACCAATTCAATGCAATTGTTGGCAGGCAAAATTGGCTTTTCCAAGGAAGTAAAATCTTTGTAACAACTAGAAATAAGGCTTCGATTGTAGCTGATGGTGAGTGTGTCAAGTGCAAAGTTGAACCTCTAGATAACAAAAAATCACCTGAGCTTTTCTTTACGAAAAAGATCTTGTAATCTTTGATTTTTCCTATAAATAAATTTGAGGGATAACAGTAACCTAGATGTTCTTGCTCTGCCCTTTGTTATTTGTTTAAGTTAAGTTCTCTAAATACCATTTGAACAACAGAAATAAGCTGCAGAGACTGATCCTGTGGGGAGATAATTAAAACCAGAAATGCCATAGAGTCAGAAATGTCGATTTCTTTGTTTCTTGCTCCATTACTATTCCAGCACGATCTCATGGTTTTGTTCCCGCATATCCTCCATGTTTGTTTCTTGCTGCAGAACGATCTTCGTTTGCCAATTGTATCCAATGCTCCTGCAACTTCTTATGTTCCTCTTTCACAAATTCTTTAAATGGATGTACATGCAAATTATCAAGGTCACCTAACGCAAAGATAAGAGGTTTAGATTGAAATTTTTTTTACTGGGATTGCTTCAGGCTCTTAACAAGTTGGTGCTGCTTCTTGCTTATCTTCAAGTATGACATATATATCGATCACTCAATATTTTTTTGCTAAGATCTGAACAGGGGAACAAGCCTGGTGGACCTTCAAAAAGCACAACCGGGTCGGGTTAACATAAATAATATGGACAGAATCAATTAATGGGCTTCACATGTCTAGCCTACCATACACACTGTCACACCCCGTACAAAAAATTTATGAAGGCACGACATCGGCTGGCGATTTTCGTTGTGTTCTAAGGATTTGGTTCTTTGGAGTCGCCACCTAGTATTTGGTCACTAGGAACCCTAACTGGTCTGTAGAAACACAAATTTTCCACCAATCAAATTTCACCATGTGTTATTTTATTCTTTAAAATAAAGGATAAAATAAAATTGAAATAAATGACATGGAAAACAAATGAGCCTTCAAATATTTCTTGACCAATGAAAAGTTGACACTTGAGATGAGATATTCAAGATATCTTGTCATAAAGTCAAGATTCCATCAATAAAGACCAACCAATAAAATTATGCCACGTGGCATTGGAAAAGGACCTGAGAGCCCCTACAGATCTCTATAAATAGAGGGCCTCAACCTAAAGGGAGGGGATTCCAGGAGATACAAATTTTCTTCAAGACTCTCTCTCTCTCTCTTCAAGCAAGGAAGCTCTCTCTCAAAGAGTTCTCAAGCCTCCTTCATCTACGCTTGAAGTTTAACAAGAACGAAGCTTTGTTGGATCAAGCCAAAACGCCCCATAAGAGTTCTTCAACAACACTTTGAAGACAAATCAAGGTACTCTTCAAAGCATCAAATCACAACATCTCGCTTCGCAATACACGCCCAAATTCGTGTTCTTGCAAAGCACAAAATCTTGGCTTGATTACTCAAATAAATCAAGTCACCATACATCAAATCCAAGGGAAGAATCAGAGGATTGCCATATTCTTTTGATAGAATATATTACATAGAGATTTGTAACCCATTCATATATTTAATAAAAATTATATATTTGTACACGTGTGCTTGTTTAATTTCAGGTGCACAAAATTGTGTCTACAAATTTCTGGCGACTCCACTGGGGACATCTCTACCTTTCATCTCTTCCCTTCAAGAAAAGAATTTTCAACAAAAACTCTCAATGGCAACTACGAGGAACATGATCACCATTGTCGCTTCGAAGAGCAACAAGGCCATTGATTCAGGTCCCCAACATACTATTGAAGATCCTTCAACCCCGCCATTGAAAACAAAATCCATCGTCGAGTTGTATGCACGAACTAGGCCGATTCTCAAGTTGATATCAACTTCGAATGCAAGAGGGGCACAAGATGTCGCCTCAAAGATGAAGCCACAAGCAACTCCACTACAAAAGTCAAGTGAGGCGCGCGAAATTGTCTTCAGCACTCAAGACGACTTTGACAATTCACCTATGGAAACTTCTCCGTGTCGATCACCAAGTAAGGCTTCGGGTTCTAGCACCATGTCAGTGATGATGACCGAGACAACATCTTTAGAAGATCAAGTGGCTAACTTGACAAAACTCGTCGAGGGGCTTTCGACTTCACTCAAGGCAAAAGACCACG
The DNA here is from genome assembly GCF_005239225.2 of Populus alba. Lineage (NCBI taxonomy): Eukaryota > Viridiplantae > Streptophyta > Magnoliopsida > Malpighiales > Salicaceae > Populus > Populus alba. The sequence continues at coordinate 2,735,588 of NC_133294.1, read as the reverse complement.
AGATAGCAAAGTTGATGAACAAACTTGAGAGCTTGAACGAAAGAGGCCAAACCTCAACTACCAAGGCTTTTCAAGTAGATCAACTAGATGTCATTGAGGAGTCTGCAATCGGAGCTGTGAAGAATATACGTGGTATTACTGATGGCATCTTCACCAAAAATCAACTGAAAGAACTCATCAAGGAAGCCATCACAGACCAGGTGGAAAGCTCAATTCAACCCTCATATTCATATGCGAAGCCGTACACCCAAAGAATCGACCTGTTAAAGATGCCTCTAAGTTACCAACCACCAAAGTTTCAACAGTTCGATGGCAAGGGAAATCCTCGACAACATATAGCTCACTTTGTGGAGACTTGCAACAATGCCGGGACTAATGGTGATCTCATGGTAAAACAGTTTGTTCGTTCCTTGAAAGGTAATGCCTTTGACTGGTACACTGACTTGGAATCTTGCTCGATTGATACTTGGGAGCAGTTGGAGCGTGAGTTTCTTAACCGCTTTTACAGCACTCGTCGTGTGGTTAGCATGATTGAACTCACTAATGCACGTCAGTGGAAGGAAGAGCCTGTCATCGACTACATTCATCGGTGGAGAAACCTTAGCCTCAACTGTAGAGATCGACTCACCGAAACTTCTGCGTTAGACATGTGTATTCAAGGGATGCATTGGGGACTACGATATATCCTACAAGGCATCAAACCAAAGTCTTTTGAAGAATTGGCTACTCGTGCACATGATATGGAACTTAGCATTGCGGCGGCTGAAAGTTCATTGTTACCTATGCAAGAGCCTAAAAGAAATAAGCCTGAAGGTCGTAGATTCGGAAAGAGCACTCTGAAGGTCGAGGGAAAGCAATCTTTAGTAGTTAACTCGACTGCTGTAAGGGTACCAACTGGAGTTAAGAGGGATGATCATGCAACGCCGACTACTTTTCAAAAGGGTGAAAGAAAGAAACCATCATTGAAAGAGCGACAAGAAAAAGTGTATCCATTCCCTGACTCAGACATATCTAGGATGCTGGATGATCTGCTTGAGGCAAATATCATTGAGTTGCCGGAGGTGAAACGCCCTGAAGAAGCAAACCAAGTAGATAATCCGAATTATTGCAAATATCATCGCTTAATCAGTCATCCCGTAGAGAAGTGTTTTGTGTTGAAAGACAAGATCATGAGGGTTACACGAGAATGGAGATATCGTTTTTGATGATGAAATAGCAGCCTCTAATATCACAACCACGGTCAATGTAGGACCATGTCAATCACTCTCTACAATAAGTTTTGGCTCCTATGAACCTATAAGACTTGATGCTATTTTCCCGATGAGCTTCACTGCATCCTCAAGTCAAACTCCATGTATAACCCTTACACCTCAAGTTGACGACTTGAAGCCTGAATGGTCTGAAAATTATGATGATGAAGGATGGACTTTAGTCACGCATAGAAGAGGAAGAAGGAAGCACATGCAAATGACAAAGCCAACAAGAATGAGGATCTCAATGGTGAGGAAGCTAATTGGTGAGCCGATACGCCGAAAGACTCAACAAAATCCATACCAGTTAGAAAGGAGGGTTTTTCAGCTCAAAGTATAGGAAAGCCTGTTACACTGAATGAGTACATGCCAACAGAAATGAAAAGAATTGAAAACATACCTGTTGCTTGCTATCAGGTTGATGAAGAGAAAACTCCTATTGATTATGTCTTAAAGAAAAGTCATGATGACTCTTCAAACTTATCTCACGGTGTATGCACAACAGAGATATCCTTCAACGATGAAGACTTGTTGCTTGGATCAAAACTCCATAACCGACCTCTTTTCATTAAAAGGATATGTTGATGAAAAGATAGTGAATCGCATCTTAGTGGATGATGGCTCGGCGGTCAATATACTACCTCTTAAGACCATGAGAGAGCTAGGGATTTCTATGGATGAACTCTTCCCAAGTCATCTGATGATTCAAGGTTTTAATCAAGGAGGGCAAAATGCTATAGGAAAGATAAGACTTGCGATGCACATGGAAGATATGGAATCCAATGCACTTTTCCATGTCATAGATGCCAAAACTACCTACAATATGTTGCTTGGGCGACCATGGATACATTGAAAATGGTATCATCTCCTCAACACTCCACCAATGTTTTAAGTATTGTCGAGATGGACAAGTAAGAAAGATAATGGCAGACACCGATCCCTTCACCATAGCTGAAGCTCACTTTGCAGATGCAAAATTCTATTTCAAGTCAAATATGATGGAAGAACTACGATCACCACCTGACCACTTAGGAGAAGGAATAATTGACTCTAAAAGCTTAAAAGGGCATAAGTCATCTGCAAATGAAGGGGTGTCTCAGCCAACAAAGAATAAAGGAAAAGAAAAGGTGGTAGAAAACTTTGTTGATAATAAACCACCACGTAAAGCCGCGGCACTCCGATATATTCCAGTATCAGCAAGAAAAAGAGGGCCAGTCTCCTTTTGCAAAGGATGAAGAAAAGATCAATAAAGAGCTTGAAAACTTGACCTTGCCAGCTACTAATCTCGCCTTGAACAAGGTTTCAAAACCTTTACTAAAAGGGTTTGTTCATCAAACTGAGTCGGTGGTGATAAATCTTAAAGGACTCCCTGATAGACGGTCAAATGGCTTTGATCCCAACACTTACAAGCTTTTAGCCAGGGCTGGCTATAGTCGTGAGGACATCAATGAGATATCAAAGGATGGTGATACGACTCAACTTGAAGGTCAACAAGTTTCTGCAAGGACTAGAAAGGCATGGAGAGAGAAGAAGATTTCTAAAAAAGCTTTGAGGGCTGGTCTTGGATATGAGTCTTCCACACCACTGTATTTTCATATTAATAAAGAAGCCTCACGGTACATAAGTGCGGAAGAAGTGAAGGACAAACAACAAAGTCAGTCGACACCTCTTAGAGCTTCAGTCTGGGATCGTCTTGGTGGAACTACAAGTCGTGCTCCTGTTTTTACTAGGATTGGAACCCAAAATAATGGAAGGGTGCTAAAACGCACACCAGTCTTTGCAAGGCTTGGACAATCCATGTCAAAAGAGACAAGTTTGATGGATGATTCAAAGGTTCTTCGTAGCAAAATACCTTCACGCCATGAAGAGACAATGTGAATGGGTAGTGAGTGCTGAAGAGACATTGAAAGGAAAAACACGCACAATAGTGATAACAAACCCCTCTAATGAAGAAGAAGAAGATGAAATAATGAGTCTCACTTCAAATCACATCACTATTGAAGAAGATGATAATGATAAGTTTGTCATCGAAGAAGATGTTGAGGAAGCTCATCTTCCCTTGAATCAGAAAATAAGCCTACAATGGACGAAACTTAAAGAGGTTAACTTAGGAACTGTTGAAAACCCACGACCAAACCTTCATCAATGCAAACTTATCACCTGAAGAGGGAAGCGAATTACATGGAACTTCTGATGGAATATCGAGATATCTTTGCTTGGTCCTATGATGAAATGCCAGGTTTAGACCCAAGGGTTGCTGTACACCAACTAGCAGTGAAACATGGGGCTAGACCTGTAAAACAAAACTCAGCGTCGCTTTCGTCCTGAACTCATATCACAGATTGAGGCTGAAGTCAATAAACTTATCCAAGCAGGTTTCATTCGTGAGGTCAAGTATCCTACGTGGATTTCAAATATCGTGCCAGTAAAAAAGAAGAATGGCCAAATGCGTGTTTGTGTGGATTTTCGAGATCTTAACAATGCTTGTCCCAAAGATGACTTTCCACTTCCAATTACTGAGATCATGGTAGATGCTACCACGGGTCATGGGAGATTAACCTTCATGGACGGTTCATCTGGCTATAATCAAATTCGAATGGCACCCGCAGATGAGGAGAAAGACGGCTTTCCGAACTCCAAAAGGGATATATTGTTATAAAGTTATGCCTTTTGGTTTAAAGAATGCAGGTGCCACTTATCAAAGGGCGATGCAAAAGATTTTTGACGATATGCTTCACCAACATGTTGAATGCTATGTTGATGACCTCGTAGTGAAATCAAAAGAAAAGGAAAATCAATTTGCAGGATCTTCGTTTGGTGTTTGAACGGTTACGTCGATTCCAACTAAAAATGAACCCATTGAAATGTGCATTTGGTGTGTCCTCAGGAAAAATTCCTAGGGTTTATAGTTCGACATCGAGGAATTGAGATTGATCAGTCTAAGATCGAGGCCATTCTAAAAATGCCGGAGCCAAGAAACATCCATGAGTTGAAGAGTCTCCAAGGAAAGTTGGCCTATATACGGAGATTTAATTTCTAACTTAGCGGGCCGATGTCAAACCATTCACCCACTTAATGAAGAAGGATACATCATTCTATTGGGATAAAGCTTGTACTAATGCCTTCAACAAGATAAAAGAATACTTGTTGAACCCACCTGTCCTTCGAGCACCGTACAGGGACGTCCACTTATCCCTCTATATTGCGGCTC